>NC_053024.1:226620935-226834744 GCF_003073215.2 Triticum urartu | reverse complement strand
AAGCTTTAATCAAGGCGAACTATCAAGGGGTTCCCATTATTACCCAACCGCGTAAGGAACGCAAAATCTGGGAACATAACACCGATATGACGGAAACTAGGGCGGCAAGAGTGGAACAAAACACCAGGCATAAGGCCGAGCCTTCCACCCTTTACCAAGTATATAGATGCATTAATTAAATAAGATATATAGTGATATCCCAACAAGTAAACATGTTCCAACAAGGAACGAAACTTCAATCTTCACCTGCAACTAACAACGCTATAAGAGGGGCTGAGCAAAGCGGTAACATAGCCAATCAACGGTTTGCTAGGACAAGGTGGGTTAGAGGCTTGGTTCAACAATATATGAGGCATGATAAGCAAGTGGTAGGCATCGCAGCATAGGCATAGCAAAAGAGCGAGCATCTAGCAAGCAAAGATAGAAATGATTTCGAGGGTATGATCATCTTGCCTGAAATCCCGCAAGGAAGAAGAACGAGTCCATGAAGAAGACAAACGGACGTAGCCGAACGGGTCCTCACAAACACGACGTTACCGGATCCAACCCGAAGGAGCAAACACCAGAAAGAAGCACACAGCATAGTAAACAACCAACACATGAACATGGTATGCTATGCGAGCTGCGGTATGCGATGCATATGCATGATTGGACAAGGAATGATAGGATCTGGCCTCAACATGGAAAAAGCCAAGTGTGCCACTGGAAAGGTGAGATGAAATCGCTTGAAAATGATATAAAGAACGCCGGAATCGGAGCTACGGTTTGGAAATGGCAAGCGATTCAAATATGACACCGGTCTGCGATTTACAGCAAGTGGCCATCTAAATGCAACAAGATGGACATGCTACATCACTCAAATATGGCAACAAAATACATGGCAGGGATCCATACATGATGCTTAAAAAAAGTCTAGCACTGAGCTATGGCCAATTCATCCATTAACAGGTTCAAACAAGCATGGTAAAAATGCATATGGTAAACAGATCTCAGTCTTGGTGAAATTAACACTTGTCTGGAATTTCAGATCAGATAGCACTCTTCGGAGCATGAAAACTATATGCTACAGGACCTGAACATGGAAAAGTAAAGCATGGCATGGAACTACTCAAAGAGCTTAACAAAAGTCTCTTAGTGACCTTGAGGCAAAAGGGATCAGAAAATACAATTGCAAGCATGTGAACATGACAAAAACATAATCAGTTCTCAGACTTAGTGAAAACTGGAGCATGCTGAAAACAGATATCAAGTAGGCATGTTTACGAGCTCGATGCACTCACTACGGAGCAAGTCATGACAAGCTAAGCATACACCCATCAAGAATACACAAAGTGCAAGCTAGACATGGCAAGACAATAGCATAGCATGCACGGATCAACTACAACATCCTCGCCAAAATTGCTAACAAGTAGACAATCTGCCCAGATTCACGAAATAGCAAAAGTAGAGCTCGATTGACTCAAGCTAGGGTGCTCCATAATTGCAAACAAAGACATGGATGGATAGAGCAATACAAGATTAGCAAAACATCCTTACTGATCATCCTCAAAAGAGGCACGGATCACTAGGAAACAACATGAACATATGGCCATATGAGATAAACAGCTCAAGGACTTGGTGGAAATGCCAAGTCCCTGAAATCAGCATTACCGAGTGCCTCACTTTGCAAGCTTTTGCTAGTCACCACACACATCACAAAAATACATGGGTTGCACCTCTGGAAATATGGCAAAACCCTTAACAAAACATATGTAGAGCTCAGGGGCATATCATGCACACAATAATCATGGAAAAAATGACAAATATCTAAATGGAGCAGCAGATCTGACAAATAACTCAAGTAGCACTCTTCTAACAGCATTTCGGGCATCAAGATGAACTCAAATGAAAATGATGCAATGGAATGAAATGCGGTACTCTCTGAGACAAACATTTTGATATGCTATATGCATGAATCGGAGCTACGGATGCAAAGTTACGGCATGATGAACATAGGCATATGGATCTGGGAATTTCGGGGACTTAGAAGAAAATATCACCTCCCGAAAACAGATCTAGGGTTTCGGGGCACGCGGAACGAGGTTTGCCGGAAAATGTCGCCGGAGGAAGCGGAGCTCGCCGGAGCTTGGTCGGGGAGGCGCGGTGCTCGGCGGAGTGCCTCGGGCGGCGTGGGCGAGGACGGGGGCCGGCGCCGGTGGATAGGGCGGCGGATGCCGGTGGCAGCCGCGACGGTGGCCGGTGCCCGCGTCGGTGGCGGGCGGGGCGGCGGGTGCCGAGCACCGGTGCACGGGAGGACGAAGGCGACGCGGCCTCGGGCCTCGGGCTGCGGCGCGCTGGCGATCCGGGCCGGGCGGGCCCCGCATGGGCTCCGCGGGCCGGTGTGGTGGCGAGGAGAGAGAGGAGCCGGCGCGGGAGCTGAGGTGGCGGGCTCTCGTTGGCTGAGGAGACGGAGGCGGTGATGTGTCGCCTCCCGGTTGGCCGGGGCGACGTGGCGGTGGGATGGACGCGTCCGCCGGCGGGCGGACATGTCCGGCGGCGCGAAGAGAGGTGAGATCTAGGGTTTCGGGGAAAGATCCGAAAACGAAAATGAAGGGGTCTATTTATAGAGGTAGACGGAGCTAGGAGAGTCCAAATGAGGTGCGGTTTTCGGCCACGTGATCGGGATCGAACGCTCTAGATGATGGAACAGGTTTAGGTGGGTTTTGGGCCAAATTGGAAGGGTGTTGGGCTGCAACACACACGAGGCCTTTTCGGTCCCTCGGTTAACCGTTGGAGCATCAAACGATGTCCAAATGGTACGAAACTTGACAGGCGGTCTACCGGTAGTAAACCAAGGCTGCATGACAAGTCTCGGTCCAATACGGAAATGTTTAATCCCCACACATGAAAGAAAGGTATAAATGACCACCGGAGGAGAATGGAGCGCCGAAATGCAAAACGGACAACGGGGAAAAGGCTCGGATGCATGAGACGAACATGTATGCAAATGAAATGCACATGATGACATGATATGCAATGTAGGACACGCAAGCAATGACAAGGCACAACAGCGAATAACTGGACGACACTTGGCACATCGGTCTCAGGGCGTTACAACACTCCACCACTACGAGAGGATCTCGTCCCGAGATCTAGAATGGCACCGGAGGGACAACGGAAGAGAAAGAGAAGAGGTAAAGCTAAGTTGCTTCTTTGACAAACGAGTTAAACCAAGAACCTTGAAAAGGTTAAGCCATATCGAGAAAAGAATACAACCGAGATAAATGAAGTAGAAAACACTCCGTTAGAAAAGAGAAACAAGGAAGAACGAATTCTGACAGCACTCCGGTTGAAAAGAGATGAAAGACTAGATTGGAAGAAAAGAGCTTGAGCAGAGGACACGACACTCCGGTTAGATGGATAAGCACAGGAAAGAACATGATCTTAGATGAAACGAGATGATGGTTGAAGAAAACAACATCGCAATGCCTCCGAAACAAAAGTAAGAATGGAATGGGATGAACGAAGGAAAACAAGATCTCGAGGTAGCACGCTTACAACAAATGCTAGAACGGAGTTGTTGGAAAAGCCAACAACGAAAAGGATAAGCTTGATATGGTCTTATGGAATACATCTCAAATTATGAGGTGACAACCTGCCACTCACAGAAAAAGAATTGGATTGATATGAACAAATTGGCGAGAAAGTATATCGCACCGGGAAGGATAAATGAAGAACTTGGATAATTTATAAGCACCATAACTAGCAACAATCCTTAGGGAAGGCTTTAGGTGAAATATAACCCAAGACAATTCCAATGACGAGATTGATGGATTTAAAATACCCCATTCTTAATAATATGTGAATCATGACACATGAACTCAAATTGACAAGAATGACATAACACCACCTCAAAAGATTAGATAGGAAGAACTGCACTCTGGATTACAAGATGAAGAATGCTTGAACTCCTCTGAAAAGAATCTCAATGAACACTTCGAGAAGGAATTGAATCCTTTATGAACCGTCATGTAGAGCCTCCATGAAGAACTCCGGTAAAAAAAAGAATGGTCAAACGAAAAGAAAGAGAAGTTGAAAACACAAGGTGAAACCTTGCAATGATTTAGATGGATCCTCGTGATGATATAATGCGGAAAACATGGAACTCCGGAAACAAAAAGATAAGCAACTCGAACTGATAATGTGATATGATGAACCACTCTGGAAAAGAAATTGAATAAACTTGATGAAACAAGAACAAGAATTACATTATGCTTATCCTTCATCAATTAAATTGATGACAATCAACGGATTTGACATATTTCTTATTCTCATGGACAGGATTAAAAGAGATATCGATAGCTTGAGAAAATCTTGAACGACCCACCAGTAGAATTAAAACAACGAATAAATTGATATGATAAATGAAGGAAGAAGAATCTTGAGCAAACCACCGTAAGAATTAAAATGTACAAAGAAAAGATAAGGAAGACACCGGGAAGAATTAGAGAACAAATGAAGATACTTGAGGGGAATTGACATAAAAGAGAACGAAGAGGTCACGAGCCGATTAAAGATCACTTGAGCGAAACACCGGTAAAATTGGAGAATGATAGCTGAAAGCTGAGAATGAATAATCCCGAAATGATGGCCTCCGGATAATCAAACTTAGCAGAATCTTGAATTGCTCCGGATAGGTGAAAAGAATTCTCACGATCAAGACAATTACGAGAGGATGGCAACAAGCTAGAATCACGAATCTCTGAGAGAGCGGATAAGATATGGAGGAAAAACTCTTCTTCGGTCATCAAAATCTGAGAATTACGACGAGAAACACCACCAAGAATTATTTAGGCACTCCGGAAGAATCAAAACGAAGAGGTTGAGTCAATGATGAAAAGAATTCTACAGATCTTGGAGAAAAACATGAAACTGATGATAATTCATTCTTACGTCAAACTTTGACAAGAAATTTTTGAGGATATCTCCGAGAAATAAGAAGAGTCAGGTAAGATCCTGAGAAAAGACCTGTGGGTTAGGGTCCACTCAAAAGAACACCGTTGGAATGATTACTTGAAAGATATTGCACCGGTTGAATTAAATGACTTGAAAGAGATAACAACCTCGAAATAGATTGAACTGATCTTGAATGAAAAAAAACAAGCCTTCTGAGATATCTTGAGCACTCCGGGACAATAGAATAGCGAGAGGTGAACGATTAAGAATTGCACCGGCATGAGAAAACATTGAAATTCAGAAAAGAATATGATCAACACCGAAAGTTTGAATTGGATCCACCGGAGAAGAAAAGGCAAATATTAGTATCTTCATGAGAATCACCGGATAAGAACATTGAAGGAGAAGAATGGAGAGACTTCACATCAATAAGATGGATACACGATAAAGAAATCTGAGTCCTAGGATAAACAAGGGTGGGAGGGTGGGAAAACAAAGACAACTTGGGATGGATGAACAAACACCGTTAAGAAAGCTGAGATTGGATCTTGCGTATGTTGAAATGATCGGATCCACTTGAAGAGAAGCACACCGGTTGAACAAGATTGGCATAACAATCTCGATTATCAAGGAGGATTAGTATTCACATCGGAATATGAGAACACCACTTGGAAAAAGGTATGGAATCAACATTTGACTTCGAAGCAACTCTTATACCACAACTCAAAACAAAACAAAGGATTGGCTTGAAGAATAAGCCAGAACAAACATATGATAGAGATTTCGTCCGAAGTTTTCGTGGTGGGGCCTACACGGGCTCGATCGTACATCACCATCACGTACAAGGCAGTGCACATGACATATGAAGCGTCCCCGAGTCGGCATAGCCAAGGACTCTTTAAGACACAACGAGACCACTGTAAAACCGACCGTGAATAGGCGGACCACTAGACGTCGAACCCCAATTTCATATCATACATCTGTCAGAAAGATATCCTAAGAGCTACTTGATTCCCACCTATGAAACTCCTGAACCTTTCCGGTTATGCAATCAGGTGTTGGGGATACAGGGAAGCATAATATCTCACCCAAATCTAGCAAATCCTACATCCAGCTGTATCCATCCTTCAACACATAACCAAGAAACCTTCGGAAATCATCTACCTCAACCTTCGAAAAGCATCCGTTATACAAGTTATGGAAATACTCCCGAACTCCCGCCCCAGTACTGGGTGGCGTCGAGGTTATCTCACCAACGAACTGCATAAAAGAGATTTTCGATGTCGGCGTACTAAATTCAGGTATTCCAGAACTGCAATGATAAAATTATGACGACAACACCTCAGAGCTCAACTCCCCGGGACACTTCCACAAAACCCCTGACAGGAGGCACCAAGACAATGTTCTCATCATAAAACCATCGGAACGATTCCAAGATACCCTCGTGATCCTAAAAAACATTTAGTGAAATTTGAGAAGAGAATAGTCAAAACTCTACGTCAGGATGCCTTACTAGAGCGATGAGGAGACTGGGAAGTAAAAAAGAATTCCTAAACTCTCCGATATATAATTCCTAAATGACTCAAAATATTTTTTCTAGACACAACTCGGCCGCTAATAATGATAAAGCAATGGGGCTCCTAAGGTCGGGGAAGGCTCTGATACCAACTTGTAACGCCCTCGATGCGGCTATATCTCCCACGTGTCAAAGCACGACTTAGAGGCATAACCGCATTGAAAGCAATGTCACAAGTGAGGTAATATTCACACAAACCCATGTAATACATAAGGGAAAGAGATACATAGTTGTCTTACAATCGCCACTTCACACAATACATGAATAAAACATTACATCATCCAGATACAAACAAGGTCCGACTACGGAACCAAAATAAAAGAAGAACCCCAAATGCGACACGGTCCCCGATCGACCCCGACCGGGCTCCACTACTGATCAACTAGAACAAAACAACACAAAGGACAAGATCTTCACCGAGCTCCTCCTGAGCTTGGTTGCATCATCTGCACGGACTCATCGGCACCTGCAAGCTGGTTTTGGAAGTATCTGTGAGCCACGGGGACTTAGCAATCTCGCACCCTCGTGATCAAGACTATTTAAGCTTATGGGTAAGGTAAAAGGTATGAGGTGGAGCTGCAGCAAGCGACTAGCATATATGGTGGCTAACATACGCAAATGAGAGCGAGAAGAGAAGGCAAAACACGGTCGATAAAAGTATGATCAAGAAGTGATCCAAGAACAACCTACGTCAAACATAACTCCAACACCGTGTTCACTTCCCGGACTCCGCCGGAAAGAGACCATCACGGTTACACACGCAGTTGACTCATTTTAATTAAGTTAAGGTTCAAGTTATCTACAACCGGACATTAACAAATTCCCATCTGCCCATAACCGCGAGCACGGCTTTCGAAAGTTCAAATCCCTGCAGGGGTGTCCCAACTTAGCCCATGACAAGCTCTCACGGTCAACGAAGGAATAGACCTCCTCCCGAGACATTCTGATCAGACTCGGTATCCCGGTAAAACAAGACACTTCGACAAGTTAAAACAAATCCAGCAACACCACCCAGATGTGCCGACAAATCCTGATAGGAGCTACACATATCTCGTTCTCAGGGCACACCGGATGAGCAAGACGTCGGGTAGGCCAGCCCAGAGTTGCCCCTGGTAGCCCCGGACATCGCTCGGTTGGACCAACACTCAGAGGAGCACTGGCCCGCAGGGGGGGGGGGGTAAAATAATGATGACCCTTGGGCGCGCGACCCCTAAGGGAAAAGAAAAGGGATAGGTGGCGAATGGTAAGACCAATGTTGGGCATTGCTGGAAAGCTTTAATCAAGGCGAACTATCAAGGGGTTCCCATTATTACCCAACCGCGTAAGGAACGCAAAATCTGGGAACATAACACCGATATGACGGAAACTAGGGCGGCAAGAGTGGAACAAAACACCAGGCATAAGGCCGAGCCTTCCACCCTTTACCAAGTATATAGATGCATTAATTAAATAAGATATATAGTGATATCCCAACAAGTAAACATGTTCCAACAAGGAACGAAACTTCAATCTTCACCTGCAACTAACAACGCTATAAGAGGGGCTGAGCAAAGCGGTAACATAGCCAATCAACGGTTTGCTAGGACAAGGTGGGTTAGAGGCTTGGTTCAACAATATATGAGGCATGATAAGCAAGTGGTAGGCATCGCAGCATAGGCATAGCAAAAGAGCGAGCATCTAGCAAGCAAAGATAGAAATGATTTCGAGGGTATGATCATCTTGCCTGAAATCCCGCAAGGAAGAAGAACGAGTCCATGAAGAAGACAAACGGACGTAGCCGAACGGGTCATCACAAACACGACGTTACCGTATCCAACCCGAAGGAGCAAACACCAGAAAGAAGCACACAGCATAGTAAACAACCAACACATGAACATGGTATGCTATGCGAGCTGCGGTATGCGATGCATATGCATGATTGGACAAGGAATGATAGGATCTGGCCTCAACATGGAAAAAGCCAAGTGTGCCACTGGAAAGGTGAGATGAAATCTCTTGAAAATGATATAAAGAACGCCGGAATCGGAGCTACGGTTTGGAAATGGCAAGCGATTCAAATATGACACCGGTCTGCGATTTACAGCAAGTGGCCATCTAAATGCAACAAGATGGACATGCTACATCACTCAAATATGGCAACAAAATACATGGCAGGGATCCATACATGATGCTTAAAAAAATTCTAGCACTGAGCTATGGCCAATTCATCCATTAACAGGTTCAAACAAGCATGGTAAAAATGCATATGGTAAACAGATCTCAGTCTTGGTGAAATTAACACTTGTCTGGAATTTCAGATCAGATAGCACTCTTCGGAGCATGAAAACTATATGCTACAGGACCTGAACATGGAAAAGTAAAGCATGGCATGGAACTACTCAAAGAGCTTAACAAAAGTCTCTTAGTGACCTTGAGGCAAAAGGGATCAGAAAATACAATTGCAAGCATGTGAACATGACAAAAACATAATCAGTTCTCAGACTTAGTGAAAACTGGAGCATGCTGAAAACAGATATCAAGTAGGCATGTTTACGAGCTCGATGCACTCACTACGGAGCAAGTCATGACAAGCTAAGCATACACCCATCAAGAATACACAAAGTGCAAGCTAGACATGGCAAGACAATAGCATAGCATGCACGGATCAACTACAACATCCTCGCCAAAATTGCTAACAAGTAGACAATCTTCCCAGATTCACGAAATAGCAAAAGTAGAGCTTGATTGACTCAAGCTAGGGTGCTCCATAATTGCAAACAAAGACATGGATGGATAGAGCAATACAAGATTAGCAAAACATCCTTACTGATCATCGTCAAAAGAGGCACGGATCACTAGGAAACAACATGAACATATGGCCATATGAGATAAACAGCTCAAGGACTTGGTGGAAATGCCAAGTCCCTGAAATCAGCATTACCGAGTGCCTCACTTTGCAAGCTTTTGCTAGTCACCACACACATCACAAAAATACATGGGTTGCACCTCTGGAAATATGGCAAAACCCTTAACAAAACATATGTAGAGCTCAGGGGCATATCATGCACACAATAATCATGGAAAAAATGACAAATATCTAAATGGAGCAGCAGATCTGACAAATAACTCAAGTAGCACTCTTCTAACAGCATTTCGGGCATCAAGATGAACTCAAATGAAAATGATGCAATGGAATGAAATGAGGTACTCTCTGAGGCAAACATTTTGATATGCTATATGCATGAATCGGAGCTACGGATGCAAAGTTACGACATGATGAACATAGGCATATGGATCTAGGAATTTCGGGGACTTAGAAGAAAATATCACCTCCCGAAAACAGATCTAGGGTTTCGGGGCACGCGGAACGAGGTTTGCCGGAAAATGTCGCTGGAGGAAGCGGAGCTCGCCAGAGCTTGGTCGGGGAGGCGCGGTGCTCGGCGGAGTGCCTCGGGCGGCGCGGGCGAGGACGGGGGCCGGCGCCCGTGGATAGGGCGGCGGATGCCGGTGGCAGCCGCGACGGTGGCCGGTGCCCGCGTCGGTGGCGGGCGGGGCGGCGGGTGCCGAGCACCGGTGCACGGGAGGACGAAGGCGACGCGGCCTCGGGCCTCGGGCGGCGGTGCGCTGGCGATCCGGGCCGGGCGGGTCCCGCATGGGCTCCGCGGGCCGGCGTGGTGGCGAGGAGAGAGAGGAGCCGACGCGGGAGCTGAGGTGGCGGGCTCTCATTGGCTGAGGCGACGGAGGCGGTGATGTGTCGCCTCCCGGTTGGCCGGGGCGACGTGGCGGTGGGATGGACGTGTCCGCCGGCGGGCGGACATGTCCGGCGGCGCGAAGAGAGGTGAGATCTTGGGTTTCAGGGAAAGATCCGAAAACGAAAATGAAGGGGTCTATTTATAGAGGTAGACGGAGCTAGGAGAGTCCAAATGAGGTGCGGTTTTCGGCCACGCGATCGGGATCGAACGCTCTAGATGATGGAACAGGTTTAGGTGGGTTTTGGGCCAAATTGGAAGGGTGTTGGGCTGCAACACACACGAGGCCTTTTCGGTCCCTCGGTTTACCGTTGGAGCATCAAACGAAGTCCAAATGGTACGAAACTTGACAAGCGGTCTACCGGTAGTAAATCAAAGCCGCATGACAAGTCTCGGTCCAATCCGAAAATTTTTAATCCCTGCACATGAAAGAAAGGTAGAAATGACCACCGGAGGAGAACGAAGCGCCGGAATGCAAAACGGACAACGGGGAAAAGGCTCGTATGCATGAGACGAACATGTATGCAAATGAAATGCACATGATGACATGATATGCAATGCAGGACACGCAAGCAATGACAAGGCACAACACTGAATAACTGGACGACACTTGGCACATCGGTCTCGGGGCGTTACAGTTCCGCTGTGTGATCGGCAAAAGGATTGATGGCTCGTCTGCAGGTCAACTGCGATGCCGGCATCTTCGTCGCTGGCTGGGCTGGTCACCTTCGCTCAACTGAGGACCGTGCCACATCTTCGATCGTTAAGTTCGGACGAGGGCCTTCATCAACATCAACTCCGATCTCTATCAAGATCATGGAGGAATCATCCATGGAGCTCGGGGGCTCAACGTCAACATTAACCTCGAGCGACCATGCTGTTTTTCCGAACAGCGAACTTGTATCCGCTGCCACCATCTCTTAGAGCATCGCTTTGACGATCCCTTTGCGGAATTGAGTCTATAACAACCATGCAAAATTTCGTCGAGTTCCGATGAAGGAATCTCTGGCAATCTGTGATATACCGGAGCCCTGTCAAATCTGGACGGGAATCTGGACGAGTTTAGGCCGTGGTCTACAGCACCTAGCTCGGACGTCCTTTGGAAGATCCAACCGTTGATCGGCTGCGGAATTCCTATATCTAACGCCCCTCAAAATTTCAGCTCGATCCGACCGTGCAAACTCCGGGAACCTTTCGATTAGTGCATCACTTTTCGGGTCTGTTTTCTGCGCGAATACGGATCCGACCCGAATTCATGTTTCTTTATAAACGTGATATGGGACAACCTTCTTAAATGAATTTTCTCCTAGGGTATTGTATGTTGTTTTTAAACACGTGCCCATAAAATTTTAAGCCTCCTCTAAGGTAATCTTCACTATCATACTGGTGTCAAACCAGTCCGGCAATACTTCTCCACGGCTACCGACCTGCGCTAGACACGTCGTCGCCTTTTTAGCCGAGCTCAACTACTCCGGATCATCATCTCGGCGAGCGAACAAGAGTTCGGAATCACCAAGGATAAATCATCACCAACATCGCCGCTACACGGAATACACGGAGCGGGAACACAGCCATCACTGCATTGTCACTTCATCAAGCCGACATTGACCGCGTCACAAACCGAGGGCTTCACCATCTCTTCATCAACTTACTTCGGAGACTTCGGCGTCACCAGCCGACCAGCTTCATCACATTAGCTGGACCACAGGCTTTTCCTCGGCGAGCCAACCTTTGCTAGCATCGCCATGCCACCGCTTCATCACCCATCAGGCACTGGGTGTGCGGATCGAGCCCCAATTTTGGGAGTAACCTTTCTCCAGATTGCTACAACAAATAAACTAGGTGCTATTATGTAACACCCCGGATGTAATTTACCTTATCTATACTCC
The DNA here is from genome assembly GCF_003073215.2 of Triticum urartu. Classification (NCBI taxonomy): domain Eukaryota; kingdom Viridiplantae; phylum Streptophyta; class Magnoliopsida; order Poales; family Poaceae; genus Triticum; species Triticum urartu. The sequence goes on along the minus strand of NC_053024.1, from coordinate 226,822,616 downwards.
AACTCTTGCCGTTTCCGGCCTAAGTTATTTTATTTTCCTCGGGTTCGGGTTTTTGTCTCCGTGTGTTGTTGCCTTTGTCATGCATCTCATATCATGTCATCATGTGCATTTCATTTGCATACGTGTTCATCTCATGCATCCAAGCTTTTTCCCCGTTGTCCGTTTTGCATTCCGGCGCTCCTATCTCCTCCGGTGCCCCTTTCTACCTCTTTTCGTGTGTGGGTTAAACATTTCCGGATTGGACCGAGACTTGCCATGCGTCCTTGGTTTACTACCGGTAGACCGCCTGTCAAGTTTCGTGCCATTTGGACTTCGTTTGATACTCCAACGGTTAACCGAGGGACCGAAAAGGCCTCGTGTGTGTTGCAGCCCAACACCCTTCCATTTTGGCCCAAAACTCACCTAAACCCTCTCCATCGTCTCGGTCGTTCGATAACGATCGCGTGGCCAAAAACCGCACTCCATTTGGAGCTTCCTAGCTCCCTCTATGCCTATAAGTAGATCCCCTTCCGAAATCACGGGTCTTCTTCCCCCTAACCCTAGACCCGCTCCTCTCCGCGCGGCCGGACACGTCCGGCGGCCGCCGGAAACACCGCCGCCACCAACCGCCGACTGCCACGTGGCCTGCGCCGCCTCCGACCGCTTCGGCCCGCGGGAACCCGCACCGGGCCCTCCAAGCCCATCGGCCGGGCCGCGCCCCCCCCCCCCCCCCCCCCCCCCCCCCCCCCCCCCCCCCCCCCCCCCCCCCCCCCCCCCCCCCCCCCCCCCCCCCCCCGCCCGACGCTGCCCGTCGCGCCGCCCATCCGCCTCGTCGCCGGCCGGTCTCCGTCCGCCACCAACGCGCACCGCCCCAGCCACCGGCGCCCGCGGCCACCCCATCGACGTCCGCCGCCGCCTCCACTCCTCTCCGGCGTCCTCCTCCGACCGCGACGAGCTCCGGCCACCACCACCTTCTCCGACGACCTCCGGTGAATAGTGTCTCTGACGAACCTCGGTATCCGCTCCGGCCGGATCTCAGATCTGGAATAGTCTCTCGGTTGACTTTTTCCCATTAACCCTAATTTTTTTGCATTCTTGCTCATTTCGTATCTCTACATCCGTAGCTCCGATTCGTGCGTGTAGCATATCAAAATGTTCGTCTCAACGGGTACATCATTTCATCTCATTGCATCATTTTCATTGGAAATCACCTTGATGCCCGAAATGCTGTTGGAAGAGGGCTATGTGGTTAATTTGTCAGATCTGTTGCATCAAATAGCTATTTGTCATTTTTGCCATGTTTAATGTGTGTATGATATGCTCCTGAGCACTACATGAGTTTTGTTATATGCCATGCCATGTTTACAGAGGTGCTTACCATGTATTTTTGTGATATGTGTGGTGACTAGCACAAGCTTGCAAAGTAGCATAATCGGTAATGCTGATTTCAGGAACTTGGAATTTCACTAAGTCCTTGTCCTGATTTTGTCGGTATGCCATATGTTCATGTTGTTTCCTAGTGATCCGTGCCTCTTTTGAGGATGATCAGTAAGGATGTTTTGTTAACATTGTGGTGCTCTATCCATCCATGTCTTTGTTTGCATTTGTGGAGCATCCTAACTTGAGTCAATCGAGCTCTACTTTTGCTATTTCGTGAATCCTGACAGATTGTTGACTTGTTAGCGATTTTGCCAAGGATGTTGCTATTGATCCGTGCATGCTATGTTGTTGTTCTTGCCATGTCTAGCTCCTCTGCCATGTCTTCTTGATGGGTGTATGCTTAGTTTGTCATGCCATGCTCTGTAGTCAGTGCATCGAGCTCGTAAACATGCCTACTCGTTAACTAAATTGCATGCTCCAGTTTTTCACTAGGTCTGAGATCTGTTTATGTTTTTGCCATGTTCACATGCTTGCAATTGTATTTTCTGATCCCTTTTGGCTCAAGGTCACTAAGGGACTTTTGTTAAGTGCTTTGAGTAGCTTCATGCCATTCCTTCCTTTACCATCTTAAGTTCCTGTAGCATGTAGTTTTCATGCTCTAAAGTGTGCTTCCTGATGTTAAATTCCAGACTTGTGTTAATTTCACTAAGTTAGAAACCTGTTGTCATTTGCATTTTTGCCATGCTTGTTTGAACCTGTTAATGGATGAATTAGCCGTAGCTCAGTGTTCATATTTTGTCAAGCATAATTAATGGATCCCTTCCATGTATTTTTTTGTCATGTTTGAGTGTTGTAGCATATTTATCTTGATGCATTTAGATGGCTACATGCTGATTATCATAGACCCGTGCCATATTTGTTTTGCTTGCCATTTCCAAACCGTGCAAACAATTCCGGTGATCTTTATATCGATTTCAACCGAAATCACCTCACCTTTCCAGTGGCACTCTTGGATTTCCATGTTGAGGCCAGGTTCAATCATTCCTTGTGAAATCTTGCATATGCGTCACATATTGCATCCCGCATAGCATACCATGTTTGCATCATGTTGTTTGAGCATTGCACGTGGTTGATTATCTTCCTTTTGCTTGTTTATCTTCTTTGGGTAGAGCCAGGAGACGAGTTCGCAAATGAGGAGCCCGTTGAGTCCGCTTACGAGGATCCAGTCAACTCTGACAACTTTGCAAGCAAGATGATCATACCCTCGAAATCACTTCTATCTTTGCTTGCTAGATGCTCGCTCTTTTGCTATGCCTATGCTACGATACCTACCACTTGCTTATCATGCCTCCCAAATTGCCATGTCAAACCTCTAACCCACCATGTCCTAGCAAACCGTTGATTGGCTATGTTACCGCTTTGCTCAACCCCTCTTATACCGTTGCTAGTTGCAGGTGAAGATTTGAAAGTGCGTTATATCGACTAGAGGGGGGGTGAATAGGCGATTTTTATGGAAGTCTTCAGAACATGGGAGTTTAGAAGACAAACGATAAAATTAAACCTATTACCATGCAGCGGAAGGTAGGCTACACTAGGCAAACCATAGTCAAGTATTCAATGAAGTGAAAGCACAAAGACTAATAGCAGCTAGGTAGTAAGGATCAGGTAGGAAGATATTGTGAAGCCAAACAGAACACGCAGTCACTCAGTGAAGACAAATGATAGAGCAAACATACAATGACTTCACAAGGAGTAACTGTAAGTAAAGTGAAGTGAAGATGAAACCAGTGACTCGTTGAAGACAATGATTTGTTGGACCAGTTCTAGTTGCTGTGACAATTGTACGTCTGGTTGGAGCGGCTAGGTATTTAAACCTTAGGACACACAGTCTCGGACACCCAGTCCTGAACACGCAGCTCAGGACACCCAGTCCTCACCGTATTTTCCTTGAGCTAAGGTCACATAGACCTCGCCCAATCACTCTGGTAAGTCTTCAAGGTAGACTCCCAAAATTTCACAGACTTCGTTCACCGGCAATCCACAATGTCTCTTGGATGCTCAGAACGCGACGCCTAACCGGCTGGAGGATGCACAGTCCTCAAGTGTAATAAGTCTTCAGATCACACAGACAAGAAGACTTAAGTGATGCCCAATTCTCTTCTGGCTCTGGTGGTAGGCTTTATCCTCGCAGGGAATCCTCTCTCAAAGGCTTCGAGGTGGTTTGCTCTCAAACGACAAAAGCCGTACTTTCAATCTGAGCAGCCAACCGTTTATGGTTGTAGGGGGTGGGCTATTTATAGCCACTTGGCAACCCGACCTGATTTGTCCGAAATGACCCCCTGGTCACTAAGGAACTGACACGTGTCCCAACGGTCAGATTTCAAACTCACACGGCAACTTTACTTGGGCTACAAGCAAAGCTGACTTGTCCGACTCTGGACAAGATTCGCTCTCATAGTCTTCACACGAAGACATAGGTTTTTGGTTTAGGCATCACTTCAGTCATTCTGACTGGTTCTCTTGGACCCCAGTTAATAGTCCGGTGGTTCCTATGACTCAACACAAAAGAAAAAGAACTACGAAAGATTTAAGTCTTCGAGCTCCATAGGCTTCATATCGTGTCTTCTCTTGTCATAGTCTTCAATGTGAATATCTTCATATACCACCTTTGACTTCAATGTCTTCATAAAGTTTTAGGGGTCATCTCTGGTAGTAAAACCGAATCAATGAGGGACTTCTACCTGTGTTATCCTGCGATTCTCACAAACACATTAGTCCCTCAACTAGGCTTGTCGTCAATACTCCAAAACCAACTAGGGGTGGCACTAGATGCACTTACAATCTCCCCCTTTTTGGTGATTGATGACAAAGTAGTTGAAGTTTTCAACAGGGAATATAATCTGTGAAATTGTAAAGGATAAGGAATTGTCTTCATAAGTTGCAAGGGCTCCCCCTGAAGATGTGCATATAAGTTAATTTGCTTTTGGAATGCAAATGCACATGGCAGGTTGTACTTGTGGAGATCCACTTCAGCTTATGATGACAATCCACTATGCATGTGAAAGTATATGAAGATAATGACATGCATAATGGAAAATGGACGTCTGCAGAATGAGCTAAGTGCGGAATTTATCGTCGCACATGCAGAATTTATCTTCGCAAAACAAGGTGGCAAATAAGTAGCAGACGACCATCTAGTTTAAGTGTTACAACTCATAAGAACCAAATGTAGCAAAAACGAGAGTTGTAAGCACGAAGCAAAATATAAAGCACCCGCCCATATGGACCCGCTTGAAGACTATCAATCTCATATGCTTCTCCCCCTTTTGTCAGTAATGACCAAAAAGGTTTGAAGACATAGAGCCTCTACTCGTTCCCGTGAGGAGTAGGTGAAGTAGCAGGGTTGTTTGTGTTGTTTGGCGGTGCAGAAGAGCTTGGAGGTGCTGAAGGAGGTGGCGATGAAGTAGCATTGTCTTCTTCCTCAATAATTCTGGCAGTCACTGTGGCAGCAGAGGAAGAGAACTCAGAGTCTTCAAGGGATGGAGTTCCTAGCAGCACAGCCCTTCGAGGAGGTGTGGAGTCAAACTTGAATCTCTCAGTGAAGCCATCCTCTTGAAGATCAGCTTCAGAACATATCATCGTGAGCCTTTTCCATGTGCGGCGACAGGTTTCATGGGCAACGAAAGCATTCTTGGTGGCAAGATTTGGAGTGCGATTAACATCCACCAAGAGGCTTTTCATCTGACGCTTCAGCCAGTCATGATGCCTATCCTGTTTCTGATGTAGAGCCACAAGAAGCTCTTGGTCGTTGAGAACACGAGTGCGCTTCTTGGGTCTTGGAGCAGTGGCACTGTCAGTGGCTTCAATTGAAGCAGGGTGTGGTGCACATGTAGTGCTAGCCGAAGGATACACCCGAGAAACTGCTTCAACGCCTTAAACGTTCTGAGTAAAACTCTGATGTTCTGCATTCTGAAGACTTAGAGGTTGCTTGGCAGGCTTAAAATATATGGCTTCAGTAGACATGTCCACGTCAGGCAAGAAGATGCAATGGTTGCGGGCTGAGGGCTAATACGAGATGGCGGAGTGTAGCTTGATCAGCCGCATGACCCAAGGGGCGTAGAACTTCAAACCAAACAAATCAATGCCTGATGCAGCAAGTTGGCGGATGAAGAAGTCCTGTGCATTGAAGCATTTGCCATGAAGTATATAGAAGACCAAATTCTTCATTGCACCCTGAAGCTTGGCATTTGGAGAGTGCCCTTTGATAGGCCAGAGAGTTCGCCTGATGATGTGATAGATGGTTCTGGGCAGGTACTCAAGGTCTTCAACGAAGAACTCTGTGGGATAAGCAGCATCTTGGGGCAATGGCTTCATCATGCTGAGCATTTGACTCATATCAGGTTCTGGCCGCTGAAAGATGCTCTCAATAGCTTCAACATGCAGCTGACAGCCTTGCTCGAAGAGATCGCCAGGAGTGGGCAAGCCAGTGAGCTCAACGATGTCAAATGCATTGGCTTCGTGTTGAACGTTGCCAGTCATCCACTCCAGGACCCAAGTCTTCGGATCTCTGCTATACCCTTTGATGTGAAGTGTGGCATAGAATTGTAGCAGCAGCTCTTCATTCCAATGCTCTTCATCAGTAACAAATTGCAGCAGGCCCACTTGCTTGAAGCAATCCAATGCTTCTTCTAGATAGGGCAGACCAGCTATAGCTTCAACATCAAGGCGCTTGTGTGGGAAGATGCGACCTTGGTTGTAAAGAATGCAAGAGTAATAGCTTCACTGAGGATAGCTCCAGAACCGATCAGATGATATCCTTTCCCTTGAGTAGGGGTTCCTGGAGCTATTGAAGAACGTGTTGTCTGCCCTGAAGCCATTGATGTTGAAGGAGACAGGTGCTGATGCAGGACCTGGAAACCTTGGCAGTCTTGGGATTGGCTTCTGGACCTGAGGCCTGTGCTCAACATGATAGTTGAATTGGGGACCGGCAACAGACTCAGGAACAGAAGTGGCGGGATCAGTGGATTCGCTGTCTTCTGAAGCTTTTGCTGGGGAGGGCTCCACATTAGCTTCATTGGTGGTTGTGGCAGCCTCAAGATTTTCATCCTCCACTTGACTAGCTGGAGGGTCGGTCACAGGCGCGTTCTCCTGGAGAACTGCTTCTTGGTGGAACAAGGGAGTGGGATCTTGTGGTACTTCTTCTTCTGTGGCTGATGCAGCCGGAATGTCTTCAGCAGAGACTTGAGGCCTTGGACCTTTGCGAAGCCTGCGGAATGCAGACGACGCTTGTGGAGTTGGAGTGGGCTGGGCCTCATAGTCTTCTTCCTCTTGTGGGCGATCCGCCCATGAGGCATCCTGTGCAATTGGCGCCAGTGGACGACCAATGCTGATGAGTTCGCTGTTTTCAAACTGAGGAAGGACTGCATCATCTTCTACATTGTCATGATGACCAATGTCTTCAGCAGCGATGGGATCAGCTGCTGGAATGTCTTCAGCTTCAGGAGCCTCTGTGGAAGCAGGCTCATGAACTGTCAGTTGACGTTCTGCGTCAGGATGAACCATAGAAATGGGTTCAACTATCAAGGGCTCTACGGGAGCAGCCCAAGCTTTCTTGGTCTTTCTCTTTTTCTTGGTGGGGGCAGTAGGAGAGGCTTCAGAGTGTTTCCTTTTCCTGGCTTCAGCCTCAGCAGTTCTTGTCTTCTTGAGCTCTGAAGCTGTTGACCGGCTCTTTGGCTTCGAGCCAGTCATTCTTGTTGGGAATACAATCGGAACTGCTTCTTGCCTTGGAGCATCAGATTCAGCCGTAGCAGGCTTCTTCTTCTTCTTTGTGGCCATCCTGGGGTCGATGCTAGGACGCCCAAGTGCTTTGCGCTTCTCAGCCTCATTATAGGCTTGCACACAACTGTCAGCCAGAGTCTTCATGCGCTCACGCGAACCCTGAGCTTCTGCATGCTTCTTCACAAAGGCTTCCTTGAGCTCGTGCATCATTGTCTTGAAGTTCTTCACTTCTTGCACGCTGAGCTTGGCCATATGCTTCTTGAACTGAGCCTTTTCATAGTCAATCTTCTGCTTCAGTTCAACAATGCGCTGGGCAATAGCAAGTTCTGAAGCAATGGCGCCTTGGAAGGCGACACTGAGGCCAATAGGTAGCTGCAGATCTTCAAAGCTGATGTTTGGCGTGTCAAACCACTCGTCAATGAAGTTGTGGATGATGGTGACATCAAAGAGAGGCAGATCATTGAAGATTTCTGCTTCTTCTTTGCTCTTGATGAGTTGCTCAAGAGCGTCATCTGCAAGATCTTCATCACTTGACAGATCAATGTCGTCATTGCGCAGGATGGCAGCAGCTGTTAGCTCTTTGCCAGTGTGAGACAGAGGCATCTTGGCCTTCTGGGGCTTGGAGACGCGTGATAAATCTTCAGACTGCACACTATCTTCAGGAGGTGCAGTTGCCAATGGCTTCGCCCTTGAGATTTTTGGTGAAGGGCTGGCTTTGAAGCTTTTGGCTTCTTCAACTGCTTTGGCTTCGGCACTGCAGGCGCGTCATCAGACGCAGTGTCAGCCACAGGCTCATTCACTGCAGTCCCTTGAACCAAGATGTAGGTGATGAGGCCTTCATGGTTGGCGAAAGGACCGATGACATTGGGTTCTGCATGTCGTGTGCCATCTGCCCTTGGAGATGAGGGACCAGGGTTGAAGTCTAACCCAAAAGTCTTCTTGTTCTGCTTCGCAGAGTTTTGAGCAAACTGGAAGTTGCGCTTGAACAGATTGTCGTCATGACACCATAGCAGTGACGACGAGTGTGCATCAGCAGGCTGTGGTCCACGGACCATGCATGGATAGAAGCCTTGAGCAATGGCTTCATCTCTGGACCTGGGTAGAAGATTCTTGAATAGGATGTCTCCCCACAGTCTCTTGATGGCATTTTTCTCAACATAATCCTGGGTCACAAATCTGTATTTGAACCATTGTTCTGCCCAATATCTTCGAATCCATTGGATTCGGGTCTTGCGCTGACTGTAATCCTCTTCAGGATCTGTCTTGTACATTTCTGAGAGTTCATCTGGCAGATCTCTGGAGGTCTCACCACGACGCTTTCTGCCACCCTTCCTTGCTGCCTTTTCTGAAGCCATAAACTTTAACTTGAAAGGCTTCAAGACGTTCAAAGGCTTCAAAGATTTTCGTTTGCTGGACCAACAGGAACTGGCTTCGGGAGAATTTATGTGATGCTGTAAGAATTCTGCAAATGAATGCAGACTATGAGAACCAAAGGATTCTCCCACGGACATGTACCTGTGACAGCATTAAGGTGCGAGGGAAGGGGAAGAGGTCATATGCATTCTCAGAAGATTTTGAAGATAAATCAGTTTAGAAGACATTGACCTCATCATGCGAAGACATTCACTCATAGATAAGAAGTTGGTTCCAGATTTGTACGAATCCACAGATCAGTACAAGTGAGGAATCTAACTACTTTGTGAAGCACAAGTGAATATACTAGGCATGTTATGAGATGCAGTATGAGAGAGATCTAGATTGTGTGAACAGAAACTGCTTGTGGTAGAAAGTGACAGATCAATAGGATCAATGGTGCTGTAAAAAGGGAGTTTTATTTACCACACTGAGAACTGCTAGACGGAGTGGGAGATGAGGCCGAGCAGTTCACTCTTCCGTGCCCTAACTTGGCAACGGAGGACACCTACGGCGATGGCGGAGAGGACGATGTCCACGGTCGGCGTGAAGACGGCGTCGGAGAGGTTGCGGCAGCGAAGCGCTTTGTCGCCGGCGTCGTCGAGAGCTAGCGGTGGCGCTAGGGTTCGTGCGAGGGTGGAAGAAGAGATAATGACCGCTGTGAGTGTGTATTTATCGGCACAGGGGCGGCACTGTGCTATTACACAGGTGCCCCTGGCGATTCGCATCTGAGGAACACGTGGCCAGTATACGGAATTTTGGGGTTTGTTCCACGTCCCACGCACGCCTGGATTGTCGAGTGGTCGTTCCTACTTCTCCGTATTTCATGTGGAGGAATGAGCATTGAAAACGGACTTAATGGTTGTCTCTGTATCTTCTGCTGACAAGGACGCAGAGAAGACATTCGACAGTTTCAATAGAATGCATATGACTTGGAGAGATAGAGTTTGAGATAGAAAGCATAGAGAAGTTGGGGTCCGATCACATTCACTTAGTTCAAAAGATTCAACACAAAGACAGCTATAAGTGAATGCTGTAGAGGACAGAACACTAGCATATATATATATATATATATATATATATATATATATATATATATATATAACATAGTGAAGATAATCATGAAAATATGTTGAGTTCGAAGCCAAACAAAATGTGAAGACATTGCAAGGTAATGCCATGAGTGAAACACTTCAAAATAGAACGTTTGGTGGTGGCGTTACCCACCGTATAGGAAGTATTAGACCCAGACACGGCGCACAATTATCGTGGCGCTCTGAAGTCAAATTCCACATTAATGTATTCACACTTAGAATGTATGTCTTCATTGATTGAAGATATACTTCACTTCGTGTGTTGCACATCTAAGTCATGAATATGCATATGGGTTAGGATGTGTGCCTGATCACAGGACATTTGAGGATTCCAGGATATTTAGCTCACACCGTAACTTGCAAAACCTCTTCTCATCCAAGGGCTTGGTGAAGATATCTGCCAATTGCTCTTGAGTGTTGACGTGTATGATATCAATGTCTTCCTTCACAACATGATCTCTGAGAAAGTGATGACGAATTTCAATGTGCTTTGTCTTCGAGTGCTGAACTGGGTTGTTGGCAATCTTGATGGCGCTTTCGTTGTCGCAGTAAAGTGGCACTTGCTTCAGATGAATGTCATAGTCCTTGAGTGTTTGCTTCATCCACAGAAGCTGAGCGCAGCAAGATCCAGCAGCAATGTATTCAGATTCAGTAGTGGAGAGAGGTACACAGTTCTGCTTCTTTGAAGACCAACATAAAAGTGTTCATCCCAGAAAGTGACATGTGCCTGATGTAGACTTGCGATCAACTTTGTCACCAGCATAATCAGCATCCGAGAATCCAACCAGATCAAACTCTGAGCCCTTTGGATACCATAATCCTAGAGTTGGGGTGTGAGCCAAATATCAAAGAATTCGCTTCACAGCTAAGTGATGCGACTCCTTTGGTGCCGCTTGAAATCGAGCACACATGCAAACACTAAGCATAATATCTGGCCTAGATGGACATAGATAAAGTAAAGAACCAATCATGGAGCGGTATACCTTTTGATCGAACTCTTTACCATTGTCTTCAGGACCCAGATGATGTTTGGCTGGCATTGGTGTTGTGAAGCCTTTGCAGTCTTGCATACCGAACTTCTTCAGGCAATCTTTGAGATACTTCTCTTGAGATATGAAGATGCCATTGCGTTGTTGTCGTATTTGAAGACCAAGGAAGAACTTCAGCTCCCCCATCATGGACATTTGATATTACTCTTGCATCATATATCCAAACTCTTCACTGTACTTCTGATTGGTGCAGCCGAAGATAATGACATCCACATATATTTGGCTCACAAACAGTTCACCATCATATGTCTTCGTGAAAAGAGTGGGATCTAGGGAACCAGGTATGAAGCCTTTGCTCTTCAGGAAGTATTTGAGTGTGTCATACCAGGCCCTAGGGGCTTGTTTGAGGCCATACAGTGCCTTGTTGAGCTTGTATACCATGTCAGGATGTTTTGGATTTTCAAAGCCAGGCGGTTATGCAACATACACTTCTTCTTCAATCTTGCCATTGAGAAAGGCACTCTTCACATCCATTTGATATAGAAGTATGTTATGATGATTTGCATAGGCCAGCAGTATGCGTATGGCTTCAAGTCTAGCCACACGACCAAATGTTTCATCGAAGTCAATGCCTTCCACTTGAGTATATCCTTGAGCAACGAGACGAGCTTTGTTTCTGACAACTTGACCATGCTCATCTTGCTTGTTGCGGTATATCCATTTGGTGCCTATTATATTGTGCTTCCGTGGATCAGGACGCTTAACCAGTTCCCATACACTATTCAGCTCAAACTGTTGAAGCTCTTCTTGCATAGCTTGAATCCATTCAGGTTCCATGAAGGCTTCTTCAACTTTCCTGGGTTCTGATATTGAGACGAATGCAGAGTGCCCACAGAAATTTGCTAGCTGAGTTGCCCTTGAACGAGTGAGTGGACCAGGTGCATTGATGCTATCAATTATTCTTTCAATCTGCACTTCATTGGCAACACGAGGATGTACAGGGCGAAGACTTTGCTCTTGCTGTTCATTGTCTTTGTTGGAAGGAATGTCTTCAGGCTGAGCATTGTCTTCTTGTTGATCAGGTGCTGAAATGATAAGTTCTTCTTCAGGATGAGCTTCAGAAGGTATAATTTCTCCAGTTCCCATTAGCTTGATTGATTCACTGGATGGAACTTCATCTAGCACACTTGGCAGCTGCTCTCTTTGTGAGCCATTGGTCTCATCGAACCGCACATCCACTATTTCAACCACTTTGTAATCAAAGAGATTGAAGACTCTGTAGGAGTGCGAATCCTTTCCATATCCAAGCATAAAACCCTCATGTGCTTTTGGTGCAAATTTTGAGGTGTGATGTGGGTCCTTGATCCAGCACCTTGCACCAAATACTTTGAAGTAACTGACATTTGGCTTTTTGCCAGTAAGGAGCTCATAAGATGTCTTGTTCAGTAGCTTGTGAAGATAAACACGATTGATTGTATGGCATGCAGTATCAATGGCTTCGGGCCAGAATTTTCTTGGGGTCTTGTATTCATCTAGCAACGTTCTGGCCATCTCAATTAGTGTTCTGTTCTTGCGTTCGACGACGCCATTCTGCTGTGGCGTGTACGGGGCTGAGAATTCATGTGTGATGCCCAAGGTATCAAGATATGTATCAAGGCCAGTGTTCTTGAATTCAGTGCCATTGTCACTTCTGATGTGCTTTATCTTGGCGCCAAAATTGTTCATAGCTCGATTGGTGAAGCGTCTGAAGACATCCTGCACTTCAGTCTTGTAAAGGATTATGTGCACCCAAGTATATCTAGAATAATCATCAACAATAATAGTTATGTGCACCATAGAGGCAAGCAGTAGTAGTTAGAGTTGAGTAATGAGTGGGACCAAAAAGATCCATGTGACGCAGTTCGAAGGGTTGAGTAGTAGTCATGATTGTCTTCGAGGGATGTTTGGCCCTCGTCATCTTCCCTGCTTCACAGGCACCGCATAAGTGGTCTTTCTTGAACTTGACGCCCTCGATGCCCATGACATGCTTCTTCTTCGCAAGGGTGTGGAGGTTCCTCATGCCAGCATGTCCAAGCCTCCGATGCCAGAGCCAGCATTCTGAAGCCTTTGCTAGAAGACATACTGCAAGTTGTGGCCCTGCTGAGAAATCTACCACGTACAAATTATCTTTTCGATACCCTTCAAACACTAGAGACTTGTCAGATTCCATTAGTACAAGGCAACGATATTTTCCAAACATTACGATCATGTTCAAATTGCAAAGCATTGAGACAGACATTAAGTTGAAGCCAAGTGATTCAACAAGCATGACTTTATCCATGTGTTGATCCCTTGAGATTGCAACTCTACCTAGACCCAATACCTTACTTTTACCAGTGTCAGCAAATGTGATGTGGCTCTTGTCGGATGGACGTAAGGTTGAGTTCATAAGAAGACTTCTTTTGCCAGTCATGTGATTTGTACACCGACTGTCAATAATCCATTCTGAAGATGCTGGTGTCATACCCTACAGTGCAGTTAGGGGGATAGGCTTCACCAAGAGCATTGTGAAGCAAAAACATTTGACGAACCAGTGGGTTATGAGAGCTTAGATCCAGGTTAGGACTAATAGGGAGAGTAGCAAGTGATTCACGTACGAAGTACATAGTAAGACCATTTGGGCATTTGATCTTGCGCCCTACAAGATGTTTAAGGTCCCCAGCAATAGCGTCAGACGATTTTGGTTTTCTGCTGGAGACCTTTCCCTGCAAAAGAGAGTTAAGCCTTCTTAACCACCCACATCTTCAAGGGTGGCTTAGAAGCAATAAGTCTAAGTGCAGCATCTGAGAATTTTGGCTTTGAAGCCTTAGCAAACAGTCTTGCAGGCGGACAATAGTACTCATAAGAATAAGCAGAATAGTTCTTGGTCTTATGAACATGGCGGTTTGATGAACCGCTCTCATATTCATATGCCTGAGTATGATTTTCCTGCAAAACATTTGCGTTAGTGCGACTCAGGTGAGTCCTCTATCTGTATGAAGCCTTTCGACCGTATGAAGCCTTTGGTCTGAGGTTTGTCTTCTTCACGTGAGGTGTCATGATGACATTCACAGGAAGACTCTCCAGACACCTTTTCGGAACCCAGATCTTCTTCATAGGCGGTCCATTCCTACAGTTAGTACCAATGTACCTGGCAAACACTTCACCATTCTGATTCTTAAACAGTATATAGTTTGCATCAAAGGATTCATCAATGATAATGGGGTTAGCACAAGTGAAGCCAGATAGATTGGATGGATCTGCCGAAGGTTCCTTTGCAGCAACCCACATGGTTTTGGGGTACTGCTCAGGTTTCCAGTAAGAGCCATCTGCATTCATTTTCCTTACGAATCCTACACCCTCTTTCCTAGGGTTTCGGTTCAGAATCTGCTTTTTCAGGACATCACATAGCGTCTGATGCCCTTTAAGACTTTTGTACATCCCTGTTTCAAGCAATGTCTTCAACCTAGCGTTCTCATCAGCAATAGCGGTGGTATCCTCAGCAGAGGGGTTAGTTACCGCATCAACAGTTGAAGATATTGCAACAGCAGTAGCAATAGAACATTCAGCAACAGAAGTAGCATTATCACGCTCAATGCATTTAAGACATGGTGGTTCAAATCCTTCCTGAGCGGGACTGATCTGTTTGGCGCGAAGTGACTCGTTTTCGGTTTGAAGATCTTCATGAACCGCTCTCAATTTCTCAAGATCTTGCTTCCTTTGAAGATAATCATAGGAAAGCTTTTCATGAGTTGTTGAGAGAGTTTCATGACGACTTTCAAGTTCCTGATACTTAACGTGAAGATTTTTTATGTCTTCAATTAAGGATTCAGATCGAGTCATTTCAGCACCTAACAGATCATCGCTTCTGTCTAACAGTTTTTGAATATGTTCCATAGCTTTCTGTTATTCAGTTGCAATTTTAGCAAGTGTTTTGTAGCTAGGTTTTGAACCACAATCAGAGTCATCGTCACTAGATGTTTGATAGTGAGTAGTGCGTGTGTTTACCTTGGCAACGCGTGCCATGAAGCAGTAGGTAGAAGCGGAGTAGTCCTTGTCATTTGCATCGGTGTCGGTGATGAAGTCATTGTCTTCAGTGTTGAAGATGGACTTGGCAACGTATGCTGTAGCCAGACTTGCGACGCCTGAGTCGGATTCCTCCTCAGACTCCACCTCTGCCTCCTCAGAAGCAGACTCCTCCTATGAATCCATTTCCTTGCCAACAAACGCACGTGCCTTGCCAGATGAGTTCTTCTTGTGTGATGAAGACTTTGAGGAAGACTTGGAAGAAGACTTTGAGTATTTCTTCTTCTTCTTCTTGTCGTCAGAGTCATATTCCTTGCTCTTCTTCTTCTTTTTGTTCTCATTTTCCCACTGTGGACACTCAGAGATGAAGTGGCCAAGTTTCTTGCACTTGTGACATGTTTTCTTCTTGTAGTCATGAGCAGGAGCTTCATCATTCCTTGAACATGATCGGGAAGACTTTCTGAAGCCTTTCTTCTTGGTGAATTTTTGGAACTTCTTGACAAGCATAGCAAGTTCCCTTCCAATGTCTTCAGGGTCATCAGAACTGCTGTCAGATTCTTCTTCAGATGAGGAGACAGCTTTTTCCTTCAAGGCACGAGTTCGCCCATAGTTTGGACTGTAGATCTCTCTTTTCTCCGAAAGCTGAAACTCATGTGTGTTGAGCCTCTCAAGTATGTCAGACAGATCGAGTGTCTTGAAATCAGGACGTTCTTGAATCATCAGGGCCAGGATGTCAAACGAACCATCAAGTGATCTCAGCAGCGTCTTGACGACTTCGTGTTTCGTAATCTTAGTGGCGCCGAGGGCTTGAAGCTCATTTGTGATGTCAGTGAGTCGGTCAAATGTGTGCTGGACATTCTCATTGTCATTTCACTTGAAGCGGTTGAAGAGATTGCGAAGGACACTGATTCTCTGATCTCTCTGGGTTGAGATGCCTTCATTAACCTTGGAGAGCCAGTCCCAGACCAGCTTGGATGTCTTCAAAGCACTCACACGGCCATACTGTCCTTTGGTCAGATGACCATAGATGATATTCTTGGCAGTAGAATCCAGTTGAACGAATTTCTTGACATCAGCAGCAGTGACACCTTCTCCAGCCTTGGGAACGCCGTTCTCGACAACATACCATAGGTCGACGTCAATGGCTTCAAGATGCATACGCATCTTATTCTTCCAGTAGGGATATTCAGTTCCATCGAAGATGGGGCACGCAGCGGAGACTTTAATTATCCCTGCAGTCGACATATCTAAAACTCCAGGTGGTTAAACCGAATCACACAGAACAAGGCAGCACCTTGCTCTGATACCAATTGAAAGTGCGTTATATCGACTAGAGGGGGGGTGAATAGGCGATTTATATGAAAGTCTTCAGAACATGGGAGTTTAGAAGACAAACGATAAAATTAAACCTATTACCATGCAGCGGAAGGTAGGCTACACTAGGCAAACCATAGTCAAGTATTCAATGAAGTGAAAGCACAAAGACTAATAGCAGCTAGGTAGTAAGGATCAGGTAGGAAGATATTGTGAAGCCAAACAGAACACGCAGTCACTCAGTGAAGACAAATGATAGAGCAAACATACAATGACTTCACAAGGAGTAACCGTAAGTAAAGTGAAGTGAAGATGAAACCCGTGACTCGTTGAAGACAATGATTTGTTGGACCAGTTCCAGTTGCTGTGACAACTGTACGTCTGGTTGGAGCGGCTAGGTATTTAAACCTTAGGACACACAGTCCCGGACACCCAGTCCTGAACACGCAGCTCAGGACACCCAGTCCTCACCGTATTCTCCTTGAGCTAAGGTCACATAGACCTCGCCCAATCACTCTGGTAAGTCTTCAAGGTAGACTCCCAAACCTTCACAGACTTCGTTCACCGGCAATCCACAATGTCTCTTGGATGCTCAGAACGCGACGCCTAACCGGCTAGAGGATGCACAGTCCTCAAGTGTAATAAGTCTTCAGATCACACAGACAAGAAGACTTAAGTGATGCCCAATTCTCTCTGGCTCTGGTGGTTAGGGCTTTATCCTCGCAGGGAATTCTCTCTCAAAGGCTTCGAGGTGGGTTGCTCTCAAACGACAAAAGCCGTACTTTCAATCTGAGCAGCCAACCGTTTATGGTTGTAGGGGGTGGGCTATTTATAGCCACTTGGCAACCCGACCTGATTTGTCCGAAATGACCCTGGGTCACTAAGAACTGACACGTGTTCCAACGGTCAGATTTCAAACTCACACGGCAACTTTACTTGGGCTACAAGCAAAGCTGACTTGTCCGACTCTGGACAAGATTCGCTCTCATAGTCTTCACTCGAAGACATAGGTTTTTGGTTTAGGCATCACTTCAGTCATTCTGACTGGTTCTCTTGGACCCCACTTAACAGTACGGTGGTTCCTATGACTCAACACAAAAGAAAAAGAACTACGAAAGATCTAAGTCTTCGAGCTCCATAGGCTTCATATCGTGTCTTCTCTTGTCATAGTCTTCAATGTGAATATCTTCATATACCACCTTTGACTTCAATGTCTTCATAAAGTTTTAGGGGTCATCTCTGGTAGTAAAACCAAATCAATGAGGGACTTCTACCTGTGTTATCCTGCAATTCTCACAAACACATTAGTCCCTCAACTAGGTTTGTCGTCAATACTCCAATACCAACTAGGGGTGGAACTAGATGCACTTACAAGATTAGAGATCGTTCCTTGTTGGAACATTGTTTATTGTTGGGATATCACTATATTATCTTGTTATCTTAATGCATCTATATACCTGGTAAAGGGTGGAAGGCTCGGCCTTTTGCCTAGTGTTTTGTTCCACTCTTGCCGTCCTAGTTTCCGTCATATCGGTGTTATGTTCCCGGATTTTGTGTTCCTTACGCGGTTGGGTTATAATGGGAACCCCTTGACAGTTCACCTTGAGGAAAACTCCTCCAGCAATGCCCAACCTTGATTTTACCATTTGCCACCTAGCCTCTTTTTACCTTGGGTTTCCGGAGCCCAAGGGTGATCTTTATTTAAAACCCCCCTGGGCCAGTGCTCCTCTAAGTGTTGGTCTGACCGAGTAGACTGCGGGGCCACGTCGAGGCAACTTGAGGGTTGGTTTTACTCGTAGGATGTCTCATCTGAGTGTGCCTTGAGAACGAGATATGTGCACCTCCTATCGGGATTTGTCGGCACATTCGGGCGGTGTTGCTGGACTTGTTTTACCATTGTCGAGGATGTCTTGTAAAACCGGGATGCCGAGTCTGATCGGAATGTCTCGGGAGAAGGAATATCCTTCGTTGACCGTGAGAGCTTGTGATGGGCTAAGTTGGGACTCCCCTGCAGGGATTTGAACTTTCGAAAGCCGTGCCCGCGGTTATGGGCAGATGGGAATTTGTTAATGTCCGGTTGTAGATAACTTGAAACTTAACTTAATTAAAATGAATCAACCGCGTGTGTAACCGTGATGGTCTCTTCTCGGTGGAGTCCGGGAAGTGAACACGGTGTTGGAGTAATGCTTGTCGTAGGTTGCTATAGGATCACTTCTTGATCATAGTTCTTCGTTCGTGCTTTGCCTTCTCTTCTCACTCTCTTTTGCGAACATGTTAGCCACCATATTTGCTAGTCGCTTGCCGCAGCTCCACATATTACCTTGCCTTACCTATAAGCTTAAATAGTCTTGATCGCGAGGGTGCAAGATTGTTGAGTCCCCGTGACTCACAGTTTACTTCCAAAACCAGATGCAGGGACCGATGATACCGTTCCAGACGATGCGCTTGAGCTCAAGTGGGAGTTCGATGAAGACTCTCGCCGTTACTATGTGTCTTTCCTAGATGATCAGTAGTGGTGCCCAGTTGGGGCGATCGGGGTCCGTGTCGCATGTGGGGTTGATCTTAATTTTGGTACCGTAGTCGGACCATGAGTGTATTGGATGATTGTAATGTTATTCATGTATTTGTGTGACGTGGCGAGTGTAAGCCAACTATGTAACTTTTCCCCTTTTATCTATCTACATGGGTTGTTGTGAAGATTACCTTACTTGCGACATTGCTTTCAATGTGGTTATGCCTCTAAGTCGTGCTTCGACACGTAGGAGATATAGCCGCATCGAGGGCGTTACAAGTTGGTAACCAGAGCCTTCCCCGACCTTAGGAGCCCCCTGCTTGATCGAATCGTTGGCGTTGTTGAGTCTAGAAAAATGTTTTGAGTCATTTAGGATTATATATATCGGAGAGTTTAGGAATTATTTTTACTCCAGTCCCTTCATCACTCTGGTAAGGCATCGTGACGTAGAGTTTTAACTCTTCTCTTCTCATATTTCACTAATTTTTTTAGGATCACGCGGGTATCTTGGAATCGTTCCGATCGATTTGTGACGAGAACATTGTTCTTGGTGCCTCCTGTCATTTAGGGGTTGTGGCAGTGTCCCGGGGAGTTGAGCTCCGAGGTGTTGTCGTCACAATTTTATCGTTGAGATTCTGGAATACCTGAGTTTCGCCGACATCGAAAATCTCTTTTATGCAGTTGTTGGTGAGATAACCTCGACGCCATCCAGTACTGGGGCGGGAGTTCGGGAGTATTGCCATAACTTGTATAACGGATGCTTTTCGAAGGTTGAGGTAGACGATTTCTGATGTTTTTCTCGGTTATGTGTTGAAGGATGGATACAGCTGGATGTAGGATTTGCTAGATTTGGGTGAGATATTATGCTTCCCCTGTATCCCCAACACCTGATTGCATAACCGGAAAGGTTCGGGAGTTTCATAGGTGGGAATTCTTGTAGCTCTAGTCCTTCTTCCGCGGATATTTGGTTTGAGATTGGGTGATCCTCACCAAGTATTCGTTCTTGTTCCGTACCTTGTTTTTTTTTCTACCTCAATTCTAAGTGGCTTCTCAATTTATGGATATGTGACCATTTCAATTGGAATGCATTCGTTCATTTTGTTTGGATGTGAAGACTATATGTTGCAATTTCAACCCGTTTGATTCAGCTTCAATATTTGTCTGTCAATGTGCTAATGGATGTCAACCACTTCAGGATGGCTCCTCCAACGTGCACGACTCCGAATCCTGATCTGCCACCACCACCTCCACCTCCGGAGGCATGGCAAGCTGTGATGGCCGCTACCAATGCAAACATGCAGCTGATCATGCAACTTCTTCAAGAGCGCAACCAAGGGAACCAGGGTCATGGCAACAATCAGAATAAGTTTGCTACACTCAACCAGTTCCTTGCTAACCAGCCAAAGACCTTCAGCAATTGTGTTGAGACAACAGATGCTGATGATTGGCTCGTGGACATATGCAAGCATTTCGAGTGCAGTAACGTCATGCCTGAGGACTTTGTCAAGTTTGCCTCCTTCCAACTCAAAGACCAAGCTGCAGAATGGTTTTAGCAGTACAAAGATTCCAGAGGAGGCCGTGTGATTACCTGGGATGAATTCTGTCAAGACTTCAAAGCTCATCATATTCCTCAGAGCGTGGTTTTGAGAGCAAGCGTGAGGAATTCCGCAACCTGAAGCAAGGCTCTATGTCTGTTTACGAGTACAACAAGATGTTTCAGAAGCTCGCCCGTTTTGCTAAGCAAGACGTCCCTGACGAGAAGAGCATGATATACCAATTCAGGGGTGGTCTCAGAGAAGAAATCCAGCTAGCTCTCGTTCTCTTTGAGCCCAAGAGGTACGATGAGTTTTACAACATGACAACGAAGCAAGAGACTGCTCAACTGAAGTGCGATGCTTCCAAGAAGCGAGTGAGAGATGCAACTCCTTCTTCCTCAACTCAAGTGGCTAAGCAGCAGAAGTATTGGCTTTCTCCTCCTCTGTTCCGTCAGCCTTATCAGCAGAAGAGCAAAGGTGGCAGTGGATCTTCCCACCCACCCAACCCTGGCTTTCAGAACAAGACTTCGTCTCAAGCTCCAAGATCGAGTGCTCCATATCACCGTCCGCTTTCAGAGGTCACGTGCAACATGTGCCAACAGAAGGGTCACTATGCCAACAAATGCTTCAATCAGAGGCGTCTCCCTCCTCCTCCTGTGAGATCGGAAAGTACAGCTGTGGTCAAGCATAACCCCAAGCACGCCAAGGTCAACTTGATGAATGCAGCTCAGGCAGAGGACTCGTCAGATGTCATCATGGGTAACCTTCCTGTTAACGATGTTCCTGCAAAAGTTCTTTTTGACATTGGTGCATCGCATTCTTTCTTGTCATTCCCATTTGCATCGAAGCACAATGTTGATACTGAGGTTATGCCCAAAGTCATGCAAGTTGTTTCTCCCGGCAAGCTTTTGACTTCTAGTTTGTTTGCTCCCGATGTCTTTATCACGTTGGGCGACTACAAGTTTCTGTCCTCTCCAGTGGTCCTTGGTAACTCGGATATTGATCTTATTCTCGGAATGGATTGGCTTTCTAAGCACAAGGCGCATCTTGATTGTGCTGCCAGGCAGATTCAATTGACTCATTCGTCTGAGGATGTAATTGTCTTTGCCGCTCGTGATGATACCATCCGTTTGTTTTCTCTCAATGAGAAAGGTGAACTGGATGCCATCTCTCAAATTCCAGTCGTTTGCGAATATCAAGACGTCTTTCCAGAACAGCTTCCAGGAATGCCTCCGAACCGGCCAGTTGAATTCGTTATCGATCTTGAGCCTGGCACGGAACCTGTTTGCAAACGTCCTTACAAGCTTGGACATGAAGAGCTGAAGGAGCTGAAGAAGCAACTCGATATTCAAGAGCTAATGGGTCTCATCCGACCTAGTTCTTCTCCGTGGGGTTGTGGAGTTCTTTTTGTGAAGAAGAAGGATGGAACGGACCGACTCTGTGTTGACTACCGTCCATTCAACAAGAAGACTATAAAGAACAAGTACCCACTTCCCAACATCAACGAGCTGTTTGAACAACTCAAAGGTGCTCAAGTATTCTCCAAGCTTGATCTCTGTATGGGCTATCACCAGATTCAAATCCGTGAGCAAGATATCCCCAAGACAGCATTCAGAACAAGCTATGGTTCATATGAATACACTGTCATGTCTTTTGGCCTCATCAACGCTCCTCCGACATTCTCTCGCATGATGAACTTCATCTTCAACCCCTACACAAATGACTTCGTCTTGGTCTACCTCGATGACATTCTGGTCTTTTCAAAGAACAAGGAAGATCACGCCAAGCACTTGCGTTTGGTGCTCGATAAGCTCAGAGAACATCAGTTCTACGCCAAGTTCTCAAAGTGTGAGTTTTGGCTCGATGAGGTTCTCTATCTTGGGCATATCATCTCTGCCAAGGGCATAGCGGTGAATCCTGAGAAGGTGTCTGCAATTGTGAATTGGGAACAACCTCAGAACGTGAAGCAACTCCGCAGCTTCCTTGGGCTTGCAAGCTATTGTCGAAGGTTCGTTGAGAACTTTTCAAAGATCGCCAAGCCTCTTTCAAATCTTCTCCAGAAGCACGTGAAGTACGTTTGGTCTCCTGAATGTGACATCGCTTTTAACACCTTGAAAGAGAAATTAGTCACTGCTCCAGTTCTGACTCCTCCTGATGAATCCAAACCGTTTGAGGTCTTCTGCGATGCCTCTCTTCATGGTCTTGGTGCAGTGTTGATGCAAGAGAAGAAAGTTATGGCTTATACCCCTCGCCAGTTGAAGCCCAACGAGAAGAACTACCCCACTCATGGCCTCGAGTTGGCGGCAGTTGTGCATGCTCTTTTGACTTGGAGACATCTCTTATTGGGAACAAAAGTGGACATCTTCACTGACCACAAGAGTCTCAAGTACATCTTCACTCAGCCTAATCTCAACCTCAGGCAGTCTCGTTGGGTCGAAATGATTCAAGAGTATAATCCGAGCATCGAATATACTCCAGGCAAGGCCAATGTAATTGCTGGCACTTTGAGCGGGAAGGCTTACTGCAACAGTTTGATACTCAAGCCTTACCAACTCGAGCTTTGTGAAGCTTTCCGCAAACTCAACCTGCAAGTTGTTCCACAAGGTTTCCTTGCCAACCTTCAAGTCTCTCCTACTTTGGAAGATCCGATTTGCGAGGCCCAACTTCTTGATGCTATGGTGAAGAAGGTGAAGATTGGGATTACCAAGAGTCAATCCAAGTACAAGTGCTATCGCCTTGATGACAAGGTGAAAGTGTGTTATATCGACTAGAAGGGGGGGTGAATAGGCGATTTTTATGAAAGTCTTCAAAACATGGGAGTTTTGAAGACAAATGATAGAAATGAACCTATAACCATGCAGCGGAAGGTAGACTACCCTAGACAAGCCATAGTCAAGTATTCAATGAAGTGAAAGCACAAAGACTAACAACAGCTAGGCAGTACGGATCAGGATGGAAGATAATATGAAACCAATCTGAACAAATAGTCACACAGTGAAGACAAATGGACAATGCAAATAGGCAATGACTTCACAAGGACCAACTATAAATAAAGAGATGGGAAGGATAGAACCAGTGAGCTTGGTGAAGACAAAGGTTTGGTAGACTAGTTCCAACTGCGGTGACAGTTGTACGTCTGGTTAGGGCGGCTAGGTATTTAAACCTGAGGACACACAGTCCCGGACACCCAGTCCTGAACACGCAGCTCAGGACACTCAGTCCTCACCGTATTCCCCTTGAGCTAAGGTCACACAAACCTCGCCCAATCACTCTGGTAAGTCTTCAAGGTAGACTTCCAAACCTTCACAGACTTCTTTCACCGGCGATCCACAATGACTCTTGGATGCTCAGAACGCGACGCCTAACCGGCTGGAGGATTCACAGTCCTCAAGTGTAATAAGTGTTTAGATCACAATAGGAAGACTTAAGTGATGCCTAACAATCTTTGGCTCTGGGTGTTTTGGGCTTTATCCTTGCAATGAATTCTCTCTCAAAGGCTTCGAGGTGGGTTGCTCTCAAACGACAAAAGTCGTACTCTAACTCTGAGCAGCCAACCATTTATGGTTGTAGGGGGTGGGCTATTTATAGCCACTGGGCAACCCGACCTGGCTTGTCTGAAATGACCCTTGGTCACTAAGGAACTGACACGTGTTCCAACGGTCAGATTTCAAACACACACGACAACTTTACTTGGACTACAAGCAAAGCTGACTTATCCAACTCTGGACAAGATTTGCTCTCATAGTCTTCACTCGAAGACATAGGATTTTGGTTAAGCATCACTTCAGTCATTCTGACTGGTTCTCTTGGACCCCACTTAACAGTACGGTGGTTCCTATGACTCAACAAAGAAAAACACAGAACGACGAAACTGCTAAGTCTTCGCGCTCCATAGTCTTCACGCGATGTCTTCTCTTATCATAGTCTTCAATGTGAATGTCTTCACATACCACCTCTGACTTCAATGTCTTCATACATTTTTAGGGGTCATCTCTGGTAGGAAAAATGAATCAATGTGACCTTGATTGTACGGAATGCATGAGTAATAACTGCGTTGCTGATAGCTCCAGAACCGATCAGAAGATATTCTTGCCTTGGTGTAGGGGTTCTTGGCGCTATCAAAGAACATGTTGTGTGCCTTGAAGCCATTAATATTAAAAGATCCAGGTGCAGATGCAGTACCTGGAAACCTGGGCAACCTTGGCATTGGCTTCTGAACCAGAGGCCTGTGCTCAACGTGATAGTCAAATTGAGGACCAGCGGCAGGCGGAGGAGTCAGAAAAGGCCATTTAACAGTGATAAGTTGGCCATAGTTGAATGCTTGCTTGATAGTGTGTGGCCTTGGTGGCAGAACAGGAGCAGTGGCATCAACAGAGGCGTCAGGCTGCACATCTGTTGCAGGTGCATCATTGGCTTCATTGGCCTCTAGCACAATGTTAGGTGCAGTCTCCACAGTGTCTTCAGCCATGACCACGTCATTGGCTTCAGTGGTGTTAGTGGTGGCAGCCTCACGATTCTCAACCTCCACTTCAGAAGCTGGAGGGTCGGTCACGTTCTCCTCGAGAACAACATGTTGGTGAGATGGGGGTGTAGCAACTCTTGGGGCTTCTTCATCGGCTGATGCAGCCGGAACATCTTCAGCCATTTTGGCTTCGGATTCAGAGACAGTCACAGTAGGAGTGGCATCTGGAAACACCTGACGTGCAATAGATTGGTGGTGCACTTCTCCTTCTGAAATGCTCGAAAGAGGGACTTGGGGCCTTGGTCCTTTGCGAAGCCTGTGTAACACTGGCGACGCTTGTGAAGATGGAGTTGGATGGGCCTCAAAGTCATCCTCTTCTTGCACTGATGGGGTTGCTTGCGGTTGGGGAGAGCTTGGAGTGTCTTGTCTCTGTGGGTGATCAGCCCACGATGCATCCTGAGCAGTTGGCGTCAGAGGACGACCAATGCTGATGAGTTTGCTGTGCGTAAGCACAAGCGATGATACCAATTGGTGCTCGATCTAAGGAAGGACTTCATCATCTTCAACATTGTCATGGTGACCAATGTCTTCAGCAGCGGTGGGGTCAACTGCTGGAATGTCTTCAGCTTCAGGAGCCTCTGTGGAAGCAGGCTCATGAACTATCATCCGTTGTTCTTGATGTGAAGATTTAGGACGAGCAACCGAGATGGGCTCGACAACAAGGGGCTCTGTGAGAGCAGCCCGATCTTTCTTGGTTTTGCGCTTCTTCTTGGAGGGAGCGACATCAGAAGCTTGAGGATGTTTCCTCTTTCTGGCTTCAGCCTCGGCTTCCCTTGTCTTCTTCAGGTCTGAAACGGTGGAAGTGACCTTTGGCTTCGAGCCGGTCATGCTGCTTGGAAAGACTATTCGTGGCTCTTCCCGCCTTGAAGGTGCAGATTGGTCTGTTGATGGCTTCTTCTTCTTTGCAGCCATTCTTGCGTCGATGCCAGGATAACCAAGAGCCTTGCGCTTCTCAGCCTCATTGTAGGATTGCACACACTTGTCAGCCAGGCTCTTCATGCGCTCACGAGAACCTTTAGCTTCTTCACGCTTCTTGAGAAAGGCTTCCTTGAGCTCGTGCAGCATAATCTTGAAGTTTTTCCCATCTTGCACGCTGAGCTTGGCCATGTGCTTCTTGAACTGAGCTTTCTCATAGTCGATCTTTTGCTTCAGTTCAATGATGCGCTGAGCTAGAGCTAGCTCAGAAGCAATGGCGCCAGTGAAGGCGACACTGAGGCCAATTGGAAGTTGCAGATCTTCAAAGCTGAGGTTGGGCGTGTCAAACCACTCATCAATGAAGTTATGGATGATTGCCACATCAAAGAGAGGCAAATCATTGAAGATCTCTGCTTCTTCCTTGCTCTTGATCAGTTGCTCAAGAGCGTCATCTGCAAGATCTTCATCGCTGGACAGATCAAGGCGTCATTGCACAGAATAGCAGCAGCAGTCAGTGCCTGATCAGTATTCTTTCTCATCTCAGTCTTCTTGGAGATATGTGATAGATCTTCAGACTGCACACTGTCTTCAGGAGGTGCAGTAGCCAGTGGCTTCGCCCTAAGATTTTTGGTGCTGAGGCAGACTTTGAAGCTTTAGGCTTCTTCAGCTTCGTTGGCTTCGGTGGTGCAGGTGCTTCGTCAGATTCAGCATCATCTACAGGTTGATCCACGACCGCCCCTTGAACCATAATATGAGTGATGAGACCTTCTAGGTTATAGAAGGGCCCAACCAGATTGGGTTCAGCTTATCATGTGCCATCAGCACGTGGCGCAGAGGGGCCTGGGTTGAAGTCTAATCCCAATGACTTCTTGTTTTCCTTGGCAGAGTTCTGTGCAAACTGATAGTTGCGCTTGAAGAGATTGTCTTCGCGACACCATAACAGAGAGGATGGGTCGGCATTAGCAGGCTGAGGTCCACGAAGCATGCAGGGGTGAAAGCCTTGAGCAATAGCTTCGGACTATGATTTGGGCTGAAGACCTTTGTATATGATATCTCCCCATGGGCCCTTGATGGCACTCTTCTTAGCATATTCGTCGGTGACGAATCTGTACTTGAACCATTCCTCTGCCCAATGTCTTCGAATCCATTGGATTCGGTTCTTGCGTTCTCCATAGGTTTCTTCTGGATCTGACTTGTATAGCTCATAGAGATCTGATGGCAGGTCCTTAGCAGTGTTTCCATGGCACTGTCTGCCTCCCTTCCTTGTAGATTTCTCTGTAGCCATGAACTTCAAACTGAATGGCTTCAACACGTTCAAAGGTTTCAAAGGCTTCCGCATGCGGGTCAAATAGGAACTGGCTTCGGGAGAATTTATATGATGCTGTAAGAATTCTGCAAATGAATGCAGACTATGAGAACCAAGGGATTCTCCCATGGACATGTACCTGTGACAGCATTAAGGTGCGAGGGAAGGGGAAGAGGTCATATGCATTCTCAGAAGATTTTGAAGATAAATCAGTTTAGAAGACATTGACCTCATAGTGCGAAGATATTCACTCATAGATAGAGAGTTGGTTCTAGATTTGTACGAATCCACGAATAAGTACAAGTGAGGAATCTAACTACTTTGTGAAGCACAAGTGAACATACTAGGCATATTATGAGATGCAGTATGAAATAGATCCAACTTGTGTGAATAGAAACTGCTTGTGGTAGAAAGTGATGAATCTATAGGATCAAAGGGGCCGTAAAAAGGAAGTTTTATTTAACACACAAAGACCTACTAGACGGAGTGGGAGAAGAGGTCGAGCAGTTCGATCGTCCGTGCCCTAACTTGGCGACGGAGGACACCTACGGCGACGGCGAAGAAGACGATGTCCGCGGCTGGCGTGAAGATGGCGTCTGTGAGGTCGTGGCAGCTAAGCGCTTCGTCGCCGGCGTCGTCGAGGGCTAGCTGTGGCGCAAAGGTTTGTGCGAGAGTGGAAGAAAGGATAATGACTGTGGTGAGGCGTGTATTTATAGGGACAGGGATGGCACAGTGTTATTACACAGGTGCCCCTGGTGATTCACATCTGAAGGGCACGTGGCTATCATGCAACATATCGGAGGTTGTTCCATGTTCCCACGCACGCCTGGATTGTCGGGTGGTCATTCCCACTTCTCCGGGTTTCAGGTGAAAGGATTTAGCATTGAAAACAGACTTAACGTTTGTCTCTGTATCTTCTGCTGACAAGGACGCAGAGAAGATATTCGACAGTTTCAATAGAATGCATATGATTTGGAGAGATAGAGTTTGAGATAGAAAGCATAAAGAGGTTAGGGTCCAATCACATTCACTTAGTTCAAAAGATTCAACAAGAAGACATAGCTATAAGTGAATGCTGTAGAGGACAGAACACTAGTATATATATGAGAAAGACAATAAAATCAACATAGTGAAGATAATCATGAAGGCAAGTTGATATTGAAGCCAAACCAAATGTGAAGACATACCAAACGTAACACCATGAGTGAAACACTTCAAACAGAAAAATTTGGTGGTGGCGTTACCCAACGTATAGGAAGTATTAGACCCAGACACGGCGCACAATTATCGTGGCGCTCCGAAGTCAAATTCCACATTAATGTATTCACACTTAGAATGTAAGTCTTCATTGATTGAAGATATAATTTACTTCCTGTGTTGCACATCTAAGTCATCAATATGCATAAGTGTTAGGATGTGTGCCTGATCACAGGACATTTGAGGATTCCAAGATATTTCGCTCACACCGTAACTTGCAAAACCTCTTCTCATCCAATGGCTTTGTGAAGATATCTGCCAATTGCTCTTCAGTGTTGACGTGTATGATATCAATATCTTCCTTCACAACATGATCTTTGAGAAAGTGATGACGAATTTCAATGTGCTTTGTCTTCGAGTGCTGAACTGGGTTGTTGGCAATCTTGATGGCGCTTTCGTTGTCGCGGTAGAGTGGCACTTGCTTCAGATGAATGCCATAGTCTTTGAGTGTTTGCTTCATCCATAGAAGCTGAGCGCAGCAAGATCCAGCAGCAATATATTCAGATTCAGAAGTGGAGAGAGATACACAGTTCTGCTTCTTTGAAGACCACCATACAAGTGATCGTCCCAGAAAATGACATGTGCCTGATGTAGACTTGCGATCCACCTTGTCACCAGCATAATCAGCATCCGAGAATCCAACCAGATCAAACTCTGAGCCCTTTGGATACCATAATCCTAATGTTGGGGTGTAAGCCAAATATCGAAGAATTCGCTTCACAGCTAAGTGATGCGATTCCTTTGGTGCCGCTTGGAATCGAGCACACATGCAAACACTAAGCATAATATCTGGCCTAGATGCACATACATAAAGTAAAGAACCAATCATGGAGCGGTATACCTTTTGATCGAACTCTTTACCATTGTCGTCGGGACCCAGATGATGTTTGGCTGGCATTGGCGTCGTGAAGCCTTTGCAGTCTTGCATCCCAAATTTCTTCAGGCAATCTTTGAGGTACTTCTCTTGAGATATGAAGATGTCATTGCGTTGCTGACGTATTTGAAGACCAAGGAAGAACTTCAGCTCACCCATCATGGACATCTGATATTGCTCTTGCATCATATATCCAAACTCTTCACTGTATTTCTGATTGGTGCAGCCGAAGATAATGTCATCCACATATATTTGGCACACAGACAGTTCACCATCATATGTCTTCGTGAAGAGAGTGGGGTCGAGGGAACCAGCTTTGAAGCCTTTGCTCTTCAGGAAGTCTTTGAGTGTGTCATACCAAGCCCGAGGGGATTGTTTGAGGCCATACAGTGCCTTGTTGAGCTTTTACACCATGTCAGGATGTTTTGGATCTTCAAAGCCAGGCGGTTGTGCAACATACACTTCTTCTTCAATCTTTCCATTGAGAAAAGTGCTCTTCACATCCATTTGATACAGAAGAATGTTATAATGATTTGCATAGGCCATCAGTATGTGTATGGCTTCAAGCCTAGCCACAGGAGCAAATGTTTCATCAAAGTCAATCCCTTCAACTTGAGTGTATCCTTGAGCAACGAGACGAGCTTTGTTTCTGACAACTTGACCATGCTCATCTTGCTTGTTGCGATATATCCATTTAGTGCATATTATATTGTGCTTATGAGGATTAGGACGCTTAACCAGTTCCCATACATTCTTCAGCTCAAACTGTTGAAGCTCTTCTTGCATAGCTTGAATCCATTCAGGTTCCATGAAGGCTTCATCAACTTTCTTGGGTTCAGATATTGAGACGAATGCAAAGTGCCCACAGGAGTTTGCTAGCTGTGTTGCTCTTGAATGAGTGAGTGGACCTGGTGCATTGATGCTATCAATTATTCTCTCAATCTGTACTTCATTTGCAACACGAGGATGTACAGGACGAAGATTTTGCTCTTGTTGATCATTGTCATCGTTAGAAGGATTGTCTTCAGGCTGAGCATTGTCTTCAGGTTGATCAGGTGCGGAGATGATAAATTCCTCTTCAGGCTGAGCTTCAGATGGTATGATTTCTCCAGTTCCCATAAGTTTGATTGATTCACTGGATGGAACTTCATCTAGCACATTTGGCAGGTGCTCTCTTTGCGAGCCGTTAGTCTCATCGAACCGCACATCCATAGTTTCAACCACTTTATAGTGTAAGAGATTGAAGACTCTGTAGGAGTGCGAATCCTTTCCATATCCAAGCATAAAACCTTCATGTGCTTTCGGTGCAAATTTTGAAGTGTGATGTGGATCCTTGATGCAGCACCTGGTTCCAAATACTCTGAAGTAACTGATATTTGGCTTCTTGCCAGTAAGGAGCTCATAGGATGTCTTGTTGAGAAGCTTGTGAAGATAAGTGCGGTTGATGATATGGCATGCAGTATCAATGGCTTCAGGCCAGAATTTTCTTGGAGTCTTGTATTCATCAAGCATCGTCCGGGCCATCTCAATAAGTGTTCTGTTCTTGCGTTCCATGACGCCATTCTGCTGCGGCGTGTACGGAGCTGAGAATTCATGTGTGATTCCCAAAGTATCAAGATACGTATCTAGGCTAGTGTTATTGAATTCAGTGCCATTGTCACTTCTGATGTGCTTTATCTTGACGCCATAGTTGTTCATGGCTCGATTGGCGAAGCATCTGAAGACATCCTGCACTTCAGTCTTGTAGAGGAATATATGCACCCAAGTATATCTTGAATAATCATCAATCAATGACAAAGCCATAGAGACAAGCAGTAGTAGTAAGATTTGAGTAATGAGTGGGACTGAAAAGGTCCATGTGGAGCAGTTCGAAGGGTTGAGTCGTTGTCATGATTTTCTTAGAGGGATGCTTGGCCCTTGTCATCTTTCCTGCTTCACAGGCACCGCATATGTGATCCTTCTTGAACTTGACGCCCTCGATGCCTATGACATGCTTCTTTCTTGCAAGAGTGTGCAAGTTCCTCATGCCAGCATGCCCTAGCCTCCGATGCCAGAGCCAGCATTCTGAAGCTTTTGCTAGAAGACATACGGCAAGTTGTGGTCCTGCTGAGAAATCTACCACGTACAAATCATCTTTTCGATACCCTTCAAAAACTAGAGACTTGTCAGATTCCATTAGAACAAGGAAATGATATTTTCCAAACATCACAATCATGTTTAAATCGCAAAGCATTGAGACAGACATTAAGTTGAAACCAAGGGATTCAACAAGCATGACTTTATCCATGTGTTGATCCCTTGAGATTGCAACTCTACCTAGACCCAATACCTTGCTTTTACCAGTGTCAGCAAATGTGATGTGACTTTAGTCAGATGGACGTAAGGTTGAGTCCATAAGAAGACTTCGCTTGCCAGTCATGTGATTAGTACACCCACTATCAATAATCCATTCTGAAGCAGCTGGTGTCGTACCCTATAGAGTAGTTAGGGGGATAGGCTTCACGAAGAGAATTGTGAAGCATAAACATTTGACGAGCAAGTGGATTATGAAAGCTTAGATCAAGGTTAGGACTGATAGGGCTAGTAGCAAGCGACTCAGGAACAAAATACATAATAACACCATTTGGGCATTTGATCTTGCGCCCTACAAGATGTTTAAGGTCCCCAGCAATAGCTTCAAACGATTTTGGTTTTCAGCTGGAGACCTTTCCCTGCAAAAGAGAGTTAAGCTTTCTTAGCCACCCACATCTTCAAGGGTGGCTTAGAAGCAATGAGTCTAAGTGCAGCATCTGAGAACTTTGGCTTTAGAGCCCTAGCAAAAAGTCTTGCAGGTGGACAATAGTACTCATAAGAATAAGCAGAGTAGTTCTTGGTCTTATGAACATGGCGGTTTGATGAAACGCGCTCATATTCATAGGCCTGAGTAAGGTTTCCCTGCAAAAAATTTGCGTTAGTGCGACTCAGGTGAGTCCTCTGTCTGTATGAAATCTTTGGACCGTATGAAGCCTGTGGTCTGGGGTTTGTCTTCTTCATGTGTGGTGTCATGACGACATTCACAGGAAGATTCTCCAAACATCTTTTTGGCACCCAGACTTTTTTCATAGGCGGCCCATTCCTGCAGTTAGTACCAATATACCTGGCAAACACTTCACCATTCTGATTCTTAAACAGTTTATAGTTTGCATCAAAGGATTCATCAATAACAATGGGATTAGCACAAGTGAAGCCAGATAGGGTGGATGGATCCGCTGAAGGTTCCTTTGCAGCAACCCATGTGGTTTTGGGGTACTGCTCATGTTTCCAGTAAGAGCCATCAGCATTCATTTTCCTTTTGAACCCAACACCCTCTTTCCTAGGGTTTCGGTTCAGGATCAGCCTTTTGAGAACATCACATAGTGTCTGATGCCCTTTGAGACTTTTGAACTTCCCTGTTTCAAGCAATGTCTTCAAACTAGCATTCTCATCAGCAATAGCAGTGGCATCCTCAGCAGAGGGGTTAGTTACCACATCAATAGTTGAAGATAATGCAACAGTAGCAGCAG
The DNA here is from genome assembly GCF_003073215.2 of Triticum urartu. Lineage (NCBI taxonomy): Eukaryota > Viridiplantae > Streptophyta > Magnoliopsida > Poales > Poaceae > Triticum > Triticum urartu. The sequence goes on along the minus strand of NC_053024.1, from coordinate 226,790,162 downwards.
TAGAACATTTAGCAACAGAAGTAGCGTTATCATGCTCAAGGCATTTAAGACATGGTGGTTCAAATCCTTCCTGAGCAGGACTGATCTGTTCAGCGCGAAGTGACTTGTTTTCCTTTTGAAGATCTTCATGAGCCGCTCTCAATTTCTCAAGTTCTTGCTTCCTTTGAAGATAATCATAGGAAAGCTTTTCATGAGTTGTTGAGAGCGTTTCATGACGACTTTCAAGTTCCTCATACTTAACATGAAGATTTTTTATGTATTTAATTAAGGACTGAGATCGAGTCATTTCAGCGTCCAACAGGTCATTGCTTTTGTCTAACAGTTTTTGAATATGTTCCATAGCTTTCTGTTGTTTAGTGGCAAGGGAAGCAAGTTTTGCATAGCTGGGTCCAAATTCATCACCATATTCATCATCACTAGATTCAGATAGATAGCATTCAGTTACCTTAGCATCTTTTTCCATAAGGCATGATGCAGAAGATGATGATTCTGGTTCAAATGTCATCAAACCAAGGATCATGACGAGTTTGATGGCCTTCATAGACCTCAGAGAGACGGTCCCAGATAAGCATCGCATGATCGAGATGCATGATATTCCTGAACTGATTTTGGGACAGACAGGAGCAGATGACGTCCTTCGCCGTGAGGTTGAGAAGAGTGTACTTGCGAATGTCATCGGCTTCGGCCATCTTGCACAGATCGGTCAGACCAATCTCAGTAACGGTCCACAACTCACTGTTTATCGCCGTGAGGCGCTTCTTCATCATGGCCTTCCACTTGGGATACTCGTGACCGTCAAAGATGGGGCATGACACAGTCTTCATTCCTGTGGTCGACATAACTAAAACTCCAGGTGGTTAAACCAAAATCACACAGAACAAGGGAGTACCTTGCTCTGATACCAATTGAAAGTGCGTTATATCGACTAGAGGGGAGGGTGAATAGGCAATTTTTATGAAAGTCTTCAAAACATGGGAGTTTTGAAGACAAACGATAGAAATGAACCTATAACCATGCAGCGGAAGGTAGACTACCCTAGACAAGCCATAGTCAAGTATTCAATGAAGTGAAAGCACAAAGACTAACAGCAGCTAGGCAGTACGGATCAGGATGCAAATCTGAACAAATGGACAATGCAAATAGTCACACAGTGAAGACAAATGGACAATGCAAATAGGCAATGACTTCACAAGGAACAACTATAATTAAAGAGATGGGAAGGATAGAACCAGTGAGCTTGGTGAAGATAAAGGTTTGGTAGACCAGTTCCAACTGCGCTGACAGTTGTACGTCTAGTTAGGGCGGCTAGGTATTTAAACCTGAGGACACACAGTCCCGGACACCCAGTCCTGAACACGCAGCTCAGGACACTCAGTCCTCACCGTATTCCCCTTGAGCTAAGGTCACACAGACCTCGCCCAATCACTCTGGTAAGTCTTCCAGGTAGACTTCCAAACCTTCACAGACTTCGTTCACCGGCGATCCACAATGACTCTTGGATGCTCAGAATGCGACGCCTAACCGGCTGGAGGATTCACAGTCCTCAAGTGTAATAAGTCTTCAGATCACACAGACAGGAAGACTTAAGTGATGCCTAACACTCTTTGGCTCTGGGTGTTTAGGGATTTATCCTCGCAAGGAATTCTCTCTCAAAGGCTTCAAGGTGGGTTGCTCTCAAACGACAAAAGCCGTACTCTAACTCTGAGCAGCCAACCGTTTATGGTTGTAGGGGTTGGGCTATTTATAGCCACTGGGCAACCTGACCTGGTTTGTCCGAAATGACCCTTGGTCACTAAGGAACTGACACGTGTTCCAACGGTCAGATTTCAAACACACACGGCAACTTTACTTGGACTACAAGCAAAGCTGACTTATCCAACTCTGGACAAGATTTGCTCTCATAGTGTTTACTCGAAGACATAGGATTTTGGTTAAGCATCACTTCAGTCATTCTGACTGGTTCTCTTGGACCCCACTTAATAGTACGGTGGTTCCTATGACTCAACAAAGAAAAACACAGAACGACGAAACTGCTAAGTCTTCGTGCTCCATAGTCTTCACGCGATGTCTTCTCTTATCATGGTCTTCAATGTGAATGTCTTCACATACCACCTCTGACTTCAATGTCTTCATACATTTTTAGGGGTCATCTCTAGTAGGAAAACCGAATCAATGAGGGACTTATACCTATGTTATCCTTCTCACAAACACATTAGTCCCTCAACTAGGTTTGTCGTCAATACTCCAAAACCAACTAGGGGTGCCACTAGATGCACTTACACAAGGATACTCTCTTCTTCGAGGATCGCATTATTGTGCCTAAAGGTGACCTTCGTAAAGTCATTATGAACGAGGCTCACAATTCACTCCTCTCCATCCACCCTGGAAGTACGAAGATGTACCAGGACCTCAAGCAGACGTATTGGTGGACTCGAATGAAGCATGAGATTGCTCAGTTCGTGAATGAATGTGATGTCTGCAGAAGAGTGAAGGCAGAACACCAATGACCAGCTGGTCTCCTCCAACCTCTTGCCATTCCAGAATGGAAGTTTGACCACATTGAGATGGACTTCGTGACGGGTTTTCCAAAGTCCAAGCGTGGCAATGATGCTATTTTCGTTGTCATCGACAAACTCACTAAAGTAGCTCACTTTCTGCCTATCAAAGAGTCTATCACTGCAGCTCAATTGGCGGAGCTGTATACCTCTCGGATTGTCTCTCTGCACGGCATTCCGCAGTTGATCTCTTTAGACCGTGGCAGCATCTTTACCTCCAAGTTTTGGGATTCTTTTCAGAAGTCCACGGGCACCAACATCCGTTTCAACACAGCTTTTCATCCTCAAACTAGCGGTCAAGTCGAGTGTGTCAATCAGATTCTCGAAGATATGCTCAGGGCTTGCGTTATCTCCTTCGGTATGAAGTGGGAAGATTGTGTTCCATATGCCGAGTTGTCCTACAACAACAACTTTCAATCGAGTTCGGGCAAGGCCCCATTTGAAATTCTCTATGGTAGGAAGTGACGTACTCCTCTTAACTGGTCAGAGACCGGTGAACAAAAACTTCTCGGAAATGACTTGATCACGGAGGCAGAGGAGATGTGCAAAGTCATTCGTGATAACCTCAAAGCAGTGCAATCGCGCCAGAAGAGCTACTATGATAGTAAGCATCGTGATTTGGCTTTCGAGATCGGAGACCATGTTTACCTCCGTGTCTCTCCAATGAAAGGTACTCGTTGCTTCGGTATCAAAGGGAAGCTTGCCCCTAGATACGTGGGCCCTTTCAAGATCGTCAGCAAGAGAGGCGATCTCGCCTATCAACTCGAGATTCCTCCAACTTTGCTAATGTGCACGACGTGTTCCATGTCTCTCAGCTCCGCAGGTGCTTCAAAACTCCTGACCGTACCGTCAACTTTGAAGACATTGATCTCCAGGAAGACCTTTCTTATCGTGAGCACCCAGTTGCTATTCTTGAAGAGACTGAACGCAAGACTCGCAATAAGTCAATCAAATTCCTCAAAGTCAAGTGGTCACACCATTCTGACCGTGAAGCCACCTGGGAACGCGAGGATCACCTCTGTTCTGAGTACCTGGCGTTTTTCCAGTCCTAGATCTCGGGACGAGATCCTTTCGTAGTGGTGGAGTGTTGTAACACCCCGGATGTAATTTACCTTATCTGTACTCCAACTCTTGCCGTTTCTGGCCTAAGTTATTTTATTTTCCTTGGGTTCGGTTTTTTATCTCCGTGTGTTGTTGCCTTTTTCATGCATCTCATATCATGTCATCATGTGCATTGCATTTGCATACGTGTTCGTCTCATGCATCCGAGCATTTTCCCCGTTGTCCGTTTTGCATTCCGGCGCTCCTATCTCCTCTGGTGCCCCTTTCTACCTCTTTTCGTTTGTGGGGATTAAACATTTCCGGATTGGACCGAGACTTGCCATGCGGCCTTGTTTTACTACCGGTAGACCGCCTGTCATGTTTCGTGCCATTTGGACTTCGTTTGATACTCCAACGGTTAACCGAGGGACCGAAAAGGCCTCGTGTGTGTTGCTGCCCAACACCCTTCCATTTTGGCCCAAAACTTACCTAAACCCTCTCCATCGTCTCGGTCGTTCGATCACGATTGCGTGGCCAAAAACCACACTCCATTTGGAGCTTCCTAGCTCCCTCTATGCCTATAAATAGATCCCCTTCCGAAATCAAGGGTCTTCTTCCCCCTAACCCTAGTCCCGCTCCTCTCCGCGCGGCCGGACACGTCCGCCGGCCGCCGGACACACCGCCGCCACCAACCGCCGACTACCACATGGTCTGCGCCGCCTCCCACTGCTTCGGCCAGCGGGAACCCGCACCGGGCCCTCCAAGCCCATCGGCCAGGCCGCGCCCCCGCGCCCGACGCTGCCCGCCGCGCCGCCCATCCGCCTCGTCGCTGGTCGGTCGCCGCCCACCGCCGACTTCGCCGTCCTCCATCGATGTCCGCAGCTCCGGCCACCGGCGCGCGCCTCCCCAGCCACTGGCGCCCGCGGCCACCCCACCGACGTCCGCCGCCGACTCCACTCCTCTCCGGCGTCCTCCTCCGACCGCGACGAGCTCCGGCCACCACCACCATCTCCGGCGACCTCTGGTGAACAGTGTCGCCGACGAACCTCGGGATCCACTCCGGCCGGATCTCAGATCTGGAATAGTCTCTCGGTTGACTTTTTCCCAGGAACCCTAATTTTTTTGCATTCTTGCTCATGTCGTATATCTGCATCCGTAGCTCCGATTCACGCGTGTAGCATATCAAAATGTTCATCTCAACGAGTACATCATTTCATCTCATTGCATCATTTTCATTTGAGCTCATCGTGATGCCTGAAATGCTGTTGGAAGAGGGCTATGTGGTTAATTTGTCAGATCTGTTGCATCAAATAGCTATTTGTCATTTTTGCCATGTTTAATGTGTGCATGATATGCTCCTGAGCTCTACATGAGTTTTGTTATATGCCATGCCATCTTTACAAATGTGCTTACCATGTATTTTTGTGTTATGTGTGGTGACTAGAACAAGCTTGCAAAGTAGCGTAATCGGTAATGCTGATTTCAGGGACTTAGAATTTCACCAAGTCCTTGTCCTGATTTTGTCGGTATGCCATATGTTCATGTTGTTTCTTAGTGATACGTGCCTCTTTTGAGCATGATCAGTAAGGATGTTTTGTTAAGATTGTGGTGTTCTATCCATCTGTGTCTTTGTTTGCATTTATGGAGCACCCTAGCTTGAGTCAGTCGAGCTCTACTTTTGCTATTTCGTGAATCCTGACAAATTGTTGACTTGTTAGCGATTTTGCCGAGGATGTTGCTATTAATCCGTGCATGCTATGTTGTTGTTCTAGCCATGTCTAGCTCCTATGCCATGTCTTCGTGATGGGTGTATGCTTAGTTTGTCATGCCATGCTTTGTAGTGAGTGCATCGAGCTCGTAAACATGCCTACTCGTTAACTGAATTGCATGCTCCAGTTTTTCACTAAGTCTGAGATCTGTTTATGTTTTTGCCATGTTCACATGCTTGCAATTGTATTTTCTGATCCCTTTTGGCTCAAGGTCACTAAGGGACTTTTGTTAAGTACTTTGAGTAGCTTCATTCCATGCCTTGATTTTCCATGTTAAGTTCTTGTAGCATGTAGTTTTCATGCTCTAAAGTGTGCTTGCTGATGTTAAATTCCAGACTAGTGTTAATTTCACTAAGTCTGAAACCAGTTATCATTTGCATTTTTGCCATGCTTGTTTGAACCTGTTAATGGATGAATTAACCGTAGCTCAGTGTTCATCTTTTGTCAAGAATCATTAATGGATCCCTGCCATGTATTTTTTTGTCATGTTTGATTGCTGTAGCATATTTATTTTGATGCATTTAGATCGCTACTTGCTGATTATCGCAGACCCGTGCCATATTTGTTTTGCTTGCCATTTCCAAACCGTGCATCCGATTCCGGTGATCTTTATATCGATTTCAACCGAAATCACCTCACCTTTCCAGAGGCACTCTTGGATTTCCCAGTTGAGGCCAGGTTCAATCATTCCTTGTCAAATCTTGCATATGCATCACATATCGCATTCTGCATAGCATACCATGTTTGCATCATGTTGTTTGAGCATTGCACGTGGTTGATTGTGTTCCTTTTGCTTGTTTGTCTTGTTTGGGTAGAGCCGGGAGACGAGTTCGAATGCGGAGACCATTGAGTTCTCTTACGAGGATCCAGTCAACTCTGACAACTTTGTAGGCAAGATGATCATACCCTCGAAATCACTTCTATCTTTGCTTACTAGATGCTTGCTCTTTTGCTATGCCTATGCTACGATACCTACCACTTGCTTATCATGCCTCCCAAATTGCCATGTCAAACCTCTAACCCACCATGTCCTAGCAAACCATTGATTGGCTATGTTACCGCTTTGATCAGCCCCTCTTATAGCGTTGCTAGTTGCAGGTGAAGATTGGAGATCGTTCCTTGTTGAAACATTGTTTATTGTTGGGATATCACTATATTATCTTGTTATCTTAATGCATCTATATACCTGGTAAAGGGTGGAAGGCTCGGCCTTTTGCCTAGTGTTTTGTTCCACTCTTGCCGTCCTAGTTTCCATCATATCGGTGTTATGTTCCCGGATTTTGCGTTCCTTAAGCGGTTGGGTTATAATGGGAACCCCTTGACAGTTTGCCTTGAATAAAACTCCTCCAGCAATGCCCAACCTTGGTTTTACCATTTGCCACCTAGCCTCTTTTTCCCTTGGGTTTCCGGAGCCCAAGGGTCATCTTTATTTAAACCCCTCTGGGCCAGTGCTCCTCTGAATGTTGGTCCGACCGAGTAGACTGCGGGGCCACCTCGGGGAAAATTGAGGGTTGGTTTTACTCGTAGGATGTCTCATCTGAGTGTGCCCTGAGAACGAGATATGTGCAGCTCCTATCGGGATTTGTCGGCACATTCGGGCGGTGTTGCTGGACTTGTTTTACCATTGTCGAGGATGTCTTGTAAAACCGGGATGCCGAGTCTGATCGGAATGTCTCGGGAGAAGGAATATCCTTCGTTGACCGTGAGAGCTTGTGATGGGCTAAGTTGGGACTCCCCTGCAGGGATTTGAACTTTCGAAAGCCATGCCCGCGGTTATGGGCAGATGGGAATTTGTTACTGTCCAGTTGTAGATAACTTGAAACTTAACTTAATTAAAATGAATCAACCGCGTGTGTAACCATGATGGTCTCTTCTCGGCGGAGTCCGGGAAGTGAACACAGTGTTGGAGTAATGCTTGTCCTAGGTTGCTATAGTATCACTTCTTGATCATAGTTCTTCGTTCGTGCTTTGCCTTCTCTTCTTGCTCTCTTTTGCGAACAGGTTAGCCACCATATTTGCTAGTCGCTTGCCGCAGCTCCACATATTACCTTGCCTTACCTATAAGCTTAAATAGTCTTGATCGCAAGGGTGCGAGATTGCCGAGTCCCCGTGACTCACAGTTTACTTCCAAAACCAGATGCAGGGACCGATGATACCGTTCCAGACGATGCGCTTGAGCTCATTGGGAGTTCGATGAAGACTCTCGCTGTTACTATGTGTCTTTCCCAGATTATCAGTAGTGGTGCCCAGTTGGGGTGATCGAGGTCCGTGTCGCGTGTGGGGTTGATCTTTATTTTGTTCCCGTAGTCGGACCATGAGTGTATTGGATGATTGTAATGTTATTCATGTATTTGTGTGACGTGGCGGGTGTAAGCCAACTATGTACCTTTACACCTTTTATCTATTTACATGGGTTGTTGTGAAGATTACCTTGCTTGCGACATTGCTTTCAATGCGGTTATGCCTCTAAGTCGTGCTTCGACACGTAGGAGATATAGCCGCATCGAGGGCGTTACATATTAATCCTAGTATTTTTTTCTTGCTTGGGTTTATTTTTTCCAAAGGAATTATTACTCAGGTCTATCAAATGGTGGCCACCTTAACAACGGCCGTGTGGTGGTTCCGTCAGTTTTCGTATACAGTTCGGCGAATGTCGCATCTAGAACTCAGACCGGCCTGCAAATTCGGGCTTGGCCATGCCTTCACCGTGTCATGCTGACGCCCTACATCGACATGACTTCGGCGCCAGGCCACATATCTTTCAATAAATTATTTTTGCGAAAAGCAATTATCCTTTTTGGACCGCACTATTTCATGTGTGTAGGTGATCGACTTTGACTACGTCACGTGGTCTCTTCGGCAAGCCGACGTCATCATCCTAATCAGCGTAAATCGGCTCGCATGATCACCTTGTTGGTCATGTTGCCATACCGACGTGTTCGGTTGCCTCGGGGACTTTGGCATCGCCGAGAGAGCTCTACCCCATCGAGTGTTCAGCGCACATGCCATATTTATTTTATTACTCACTTTGCGTAAATTATTGATCATGCAAATATTTTTATTATTATCCCTATTAACTTCGGCTTGCACTATTTTCTGTTCATAGGTAGATAATCCAGGCAGCGCTGTGACCGCGGTGTACCAATGTACCATGTCACCTCGGCTGACCGGGGGCTTCCTCATCACTTCATTAACACACACTGGGGGCTTCGGCGACACACTGCCGGCCTGCTCCATCGTCGCGGTCGGACTGGGGTTTTCACCTCGCCCATCGACTATGTTGTATCACCACTTCATCAAGCCGAGTTCTTTACTCGGACATCTCGGGACCGGCTTGGGGGCTGGGATCTCGTCCCGCCACAATCTCAGCCTACGTCATCAACATCGTGCACATTAACCAGCTAAGTCGCTTTCATGCTCAAAAACTTTTAGTTTTAAATTTTGTTCAATTTGACCAAGCATTATACTTTTCGGCACAAAGCTGTCAGGACCCCAATCCTAAGTCACACCGATATAGCATGTAACACTTCATATCACTTTGCGGCCTCACGCACGGTATTTCCCACGGGTGCCACCTTACCTGGCCTGGGACCATTTGTGCCTTTTGGCTCACGTATATGATAGTGTCGCTAGCATCCATATGACAGAGAACCCGGGCCGACATGACTAGTCGTGAACCCAAAGTGGCACTAACTTACGGGGACAGGCATACATGTAACAACATCGAACATGTCGGTCATCAGCGTGTGAATCCGGGCTGTAGCAACTGGGCTAACAGGACTCCGGGAACCCGGGCTGTAGCAGGCTAGCAGGACTCCCAAAGTCACCTCGTGACATTTCCCCGAAGGGAAAGACACAAGAACGAAGTGAATCACATGCCGGCCAGTCTAAGTGTTCCGGAGCAGTAGTACTGGGCTAGCAGGACTCCGGTAAACCAGGCTGTAGCAGACTACCAAGGCTCAGTGGAAGCACCAGACTACATTTCCCCGTAAGAGAGGCTACCAAGGATAAACAACTAGGTTGTTGGATCCCACACATACCAAGCATTCAATCATACACACAATATGCTCGATATGTGCAAATACAACACGGCATCACAACAAGACTCTACGACTCAGAGTAATTATTCATTAGGCTCCGAGGAGCGAGATATTACAAACATGGGTCTCATGACCCAACAATCATAGCATACACACAACAAGCACATGCGGAAGCTTAACCTGTCTGAGTACAGACAACTACAAATGAAGAAGGCTGAGAAGCCTGACTATCTACAAGAACCTGCCGAGGGCACAAGATCGTAGCTGAGGTAGCAAGCTAAATTTCGAAGTCCACACGGAACTACTAGCGAGACTGATGTCTCCCTGCAAAACATAAATTAAGCAAACGTGAGTAGAAATGTACTCAGCAAGACTTACATCAGAACTAACTACATATGCATCGGTATCAACAAGGGGAGGTGGTGGAGTTTAACTGCAGCAAGCCAGCTTTGACTCAGTGGCTAACCTGAACTACGACTGGAAGCAACTCTTTTGAGGTGGCGCACTCGAGTCCACATATTCACCATTCAATACACCACTATGGATCCGCTCCCGTCTCCCTATGAGAAGGCCATCCATAGCACTCACATTTATCTTGAGAGTTTTAGAGTATCCACTTTCACTTGTCTATGAACTGTTATAGGCAACCCAGAAGTCCTTTACCGTGGACGCGACTATTCGAATAGATCATTTATAACCCTGCTGGGGTGTACTTCTTCACACATGTTTCCACCACTTAGCGTCTGCCCACAACATGTGCTCGGCAGACTTCAAGCGAAAGCCGACGTGGGTGTAGACCACGACCTAACTAACCACACAAGTCTCTAGTCTAGGTTTATCGCCTATTCGGGTTCCATCCGCGAGGAGATCCGGCTGGAGTTTCGCTCACAACCCCAGACAATGTGTGCATGGTTCCCGAGACACCAAACGGGCGCCCGGTACATCATGCCACGGTGTATCTACCGCATCGTAGCCCACCACTAGGGTCAGCGCTACGCACGGCCTGCAACACATATCCTACAAACACTAGAAACTAGTTGCAACTCCTGGACAGAGAACAGGGGCGGTCAATAAGTCGAGCGGGGTCATATTTCAGGGCCCAACATGGGGTAGTAGCTGTTCATGGATCTCAAACACAGAACTCAGTTCCTGAGGACGGTTTCAATGAGACAACCCATAATGTACTCCTACATGGCGTCTCACCGCTACCTTTACCAAATCGTGTTCACACACTTATCTCACACACAGTAGGACATGTTCATCACCATTCCAATTCATTCCCGATGAATCAGACCCAACTCAACTCTAAGCAGTAGAAGGCATGACAAACAAGCATGAATGAGTAGGCACATCAGGTCTCAAAGAACTCCTACTCATGCTAGTGGGTTTCATCTATTTTCTAGGGCAATGACAGGTCATGTAGAGGAAAAGGGGTTCAGCTACCGCAACATGAAACAGTTGAATCGTTGTTGTCCTAATGCAGTAAAAGAGAGCAGGAGCGAGAGAGTGGGATTATATCGGAATGAACAAGGGTTTTTTGCTTGCCTGGCACTTCTGAAGATAATATAGTTCTTCATCGGTGTCATCGATCATGTCGTCAGAAACATCGTCGACTGAGAGGGGACGGTTACTGGCAAACAGAGAAGGACACAATCAATGCAATTCAACAATATGATGCATGAATGTGACATGGCAATATGATGTTGATTGGCCTAATGCAACTAGCAACAAGTTAAATGGAGTTGGTTTGAACACTAAGTTCAAAATCAAACTCCATATGTGCTTTCTTAAATGCCATTTAATTGAATTGTCCTAAACAGAGGGTATAAGTTCCTCTAACATGCTTGAACCATAAACAGATTCTGTGGATTTTTCTGATCATTTTTCATATATAAATTATTTCATTTGGAGTTACGGTTTATTTTCTATGATTTTTAGAAGTTAGGGTATTTCCTGAAAATAAATAAATCATTTCTAATTTATTTAAAATCCCAGAAACATATACTGCGTCAGCATGACGTGAGGCTGAGGTCAGCAGGTCAACAGAGTCAGCCAGGTCAACCCTGACCTATGGGACCCACAGGTCAGTGACACAACAAACTAACTCTGTTAGTTAGTGCTAAGTTAAATACTAACCTAACTTAATTAGGGCATGGGCCCACATGTCAGTGATACAGAGTTAGTTAGCGAGGTGATTAACCTCTAACAGTGGTAATTAGGACTAATTAAAACCTAAACTAACTCTAGTCAGAGGCCGGCCCCACATGTCATCGACACAGGGGGGGCCAGTCATGGTCAAAGTGGTCAACCCCGCCGGCCACTTGACGCCGGCGAGGTCAGTCACGGCGGCGAGCCTCGGGTTTGCGTCTCCGGCGACCAAATGAAATGCGGAGGGCATCTACGCGGAGCTGGCAAACGCGCGCATCCAACGGGGCAAGTGGGAGCAGCTGGGGTGGCTGGAGCTTGCCGAAACAGAGCTCGCAGCAGCGGCCGGCGTGTGGGTGTGCTCGGGGTCGGCATTATACTGCACGACAGGGGCCACGGAGGGGTTCTACGAGCACCTGGTGATATGCTGAGCGCTATGACACGCTCGGTTGCAGCTCTAGGTGACGGTGGCCATGGCGGCGGCATGGCCGGCGGAGCCAAGCTCCCGGCCGCGACGGCAAAGGCGTTAGCGGAAGCTAAAGAGCCAGAGGAGAGTGGGGATCGACGCGGAAGCTCAAAAAGGTTGCAGTGGAGCGAACAGTGAGCTCGGAGGTGGCCGGAGCTGAGCGCAATGACGAGGGGGATCTCCGGCGACCGAACGGCGACCGAACGGCAGTGGAGCGCGTTCGGCGGCGTGTGGCTCATCGAGGAGGTCAGGGCGTCGACGCGGATCTCGCAGGAACTTCGAAGAGGCGAGGGGGAGGCGATAGCTACGCAGGCTACGGTGGTGAGCTCGCGGGCGAATTGGCCATGGCAGGAGAGGCGAGGGACTGAGCAGCAGAGAGTGAGAGAGTCAAAGCGATCGGGACAGCACCGAGGAGGTCGGCCGCGGTGTCGAGCTGGCCTGGGGACACAGGCAGACGCCCCGGTGGCGTGGCGCTCTCGGGCGCGCGCGCGTGCTCGTCCTTCTGGCTCGAGGAGGAGGACGACTGGCGTGGCCAGTCGGCCGGGCCAGCTTGCTGGGCCAGAGCAGGTGGTCCGCCAGGTGAGGTTACTCTCTCTCTCTCTTTCTAATTTAGTTTCTGTTTTCTAATTTTCTGTAATTGGTTTTGATTTGATTTAAAACATCAACTCATTTTTTGAACGTTCTGTAAATTGTTATGTGAGCTCAGAAACTAGTCCATGGTCACAAGCAACTTACAAAAATATTTGACTTTATTTCTTATATAATAGAAATAAATTCAACTCAAATATGTCATTGATTTAAGTCAAAGGCCCAAAATAAATATTTCTGTGATTCCAAAAATATTGGTTTGAATTTTACCTCATACCAATATTTTCACGAAGTAACAGGAACATTTCTTTGGACTCATTTGATGAGAATTAAATGTTGATTATTTTTAGAAGGTTTCTGAGGCTTTGAAAATTCCCTCAATTCAAATTTCAGAATTTAGACATGATGATCATGCAAGGACAAGCAAAGGCTAAACTAGGGCTGTTACAACTCACCCCCACTATACAAGAATCTCGTCTCGAGATTCAAGACGTGACGTAAGAAGACAGAGGGGGCACAAGACCAACACAATCTTCGCGATTTAGGTTGCACCTCATAAGGTTGTTGATTCCTTGCATACGTTGATCTTGACATCCTCGCTTTTGAGATCTTCATCCACGCGATGACGACGGAAAGAAACTCTACTAGGATTGATCTTCTCGAATATCGAGCTATACAAGATCAACTCGCGGAATGAGATGTTGAAACATCTTGAGCTGAGACACGAATCACACATTAGGAGTGATGGAAATAGGTAGATGGCAAGGTTCTACTGGATAGGAAAAAATCTCACGCTGAGGAGGGTGGGGGCAAGATCTCAAGATTGCGATGAAATAATCGCCATGATTCCATAATGGGGCACCTTAGGGGAGGTGACTCGTAGAATTATTCCCTTAAGTGGCAAAAAGAATTACTTTTGATATCTAGATCATCGAAACTCTTTATACCAGCCTAAGGCAATCACAATCGATCGTTTGGTGGAGTTCAAAGGAATGGCATATCCGGATTCGAATGGATGATGTGGACTACCTTGTTGAAGACAACGTGATGGATGATTTTTCTTATCATCGGAAATGGATAGGACCCATGGTAGTACCACTGTTGAAGATCATCCTGACCAGGAATTACCGAGAAGGTAGTCCAAGATAGAATGGCACAATGGCGGTGCAAGCTGGGAACAAAATGCAAATGTTGGGAATGATTCTAGTAACTGGGGATAAACTCAACAGTAGGGAGTGATTCCACTTTTGAATGGTTCTAGTATAATCGAGGAAACCGAGAGCACAACGACCCCTGAGGAACAACTTCTAGAATAAGTTGCTCTAAATCCTCATGGAGAAGATGGTCAAATAGCTCAATCAAGATACTACAACGATAGATCTTCTGGCTAGGTGTGTCGGCCAGAACATCAACCTTGTTAGGACCTACATCATAAATCTTGGAATAGCTCCAACCATCATATCTGCCTGAGATTCAGATCTGGTTGGTAACGGGATATTTCAGACAAACATGTCCGGAAAGAAAGTTTGCAACACAAACCGACGAGACGATGTTGCGGGATTCTCGGGAATTGAACTACGATAGTAAACTCCAAAACATTAGTTGGTTCTGCTAAATACATGTGAACACGTTGTCCAAGACAAGCATGACCATGTAGAAGTCTTACAACAAAACACTACCGAGTTCAGGTGGGGAACCATCATTGAGGATATCGAAGTCCTTGTGCATGAACTAGTATTCGCACAACAACTCCTGTTCCTTGAATAAATCAATCAGTGGCTTGGTGTGCTAGGGAATACATATGGAGTGGAGGTAATTAATCTACCAGACCATAGAATACATTCACACATGCATAGCTGACTTGGGATGGTACCAGAAGAAACAAAAACAACCTTTCTCGAACACACGGCGGCAACATACACCAAATGCACGTGAACCGGAGAAGGTCACTTCTTTCATCCAACATATGCTTCATGAACGGGAGACAAAGGCATTGCTTACAAAGTTTTCAACACTAGGTTGATGTTCAATATGAATCATGGGGGAGAGAAAATGCTGTTGATGGGCTCAATAGCAACTCATTGGAATTTCCATATAACTGGACTTCCACCATCATGTGAACACGGTGATAGCATTGGCCAGACCAAAATATGTAATTCTGTATGCTCGAGGGATCAACCACGAGTAAGACAAAATTATGAACATCGTTGGTTCTGATTTGACTTGATAATAGTCCATACTCAAGTCAAAGTTTTGACAAGGCAATAGATCCAACAACTGATCACGAGGACCAATCGATGGAGATATCATCTTTCTTCAACACACACACGAGATATCCCCTAAAAAGAACTAAGTCGGATAGAGCTTTTATCTTCCAACTCTCCAAGTAATTGTTTAGCTTAACCAACCATTTCAGGGTATCCAACTCAGATTCTTGGAGAAGGGGTGGTTACAAAAAAACCAACTTGATCACGAACTCAACATAGCGGTCAGGTGACAACCTGGTAACACTTCCGAGAAGTCATTCGGAAAATCACGAACCACCGATATGTTACTAAACTCGAGAACATTCTTGCTTTTCAGGGAAAGACGATGGGACCAAGAGAGTGATGGATTGCCACAATCCTATCTCACTGATCGAAGAGTGCACCGAAAATAAGGACTTGGTAGCACGATCCATCTTAGGATGATGATTCAATAACCAACACGCTAAGAATGAAATTATTGTCCATTAGCTACCAAGCAATGGGGTTGCTAGTAGTATTGATTTCACACATCATGGTTCACTTGCCGGCATTCCGGTTGCGACAACACGAGAGCAAGGAATGAAAAATGATGGCAAGAAGTATCACCGTGTCAAGAATTCATGAGAGATGGTGCAATTCTCATGACAATCCTGACATAAAGGGGGTAATACTCCAGGGTAGAACGTAGCAAAAGCTTGATTGGCATTTGATCTGCAGAACACAACTACTTTAACCCAATCTTGGACATGGATGAGGTAGTGGAGTTTTTTTCTCCTAGTCATTCTGAAATAGAATGGCTTAATGGACCACAAGAATAATAAGCATCGATAACACGGATGCACAATTACTCCTGACTATCAATTGATAGGCGATGATCGGAATACAAATGAAGAGGGACAACTCAAGAGGACATATATCTTTCTGAGTTGTGGATGCATAGATTAATATGTCGAACCAAGTTCAACAGGTTTCTTCCAGATAACCCATGCAGAAAGGTAGAACTGGCAGAATCACAATTATGAATGGAGAACTCCTCAAGAGTACTCTGATTGTGATATTTTAGTTCAAAGAACTTCTGCCTTAATGGTTCATGGTATTTGGAAGAAAGAAATACCACAGACCTCGAGGACTGTCGCAAGGTTACTAATATCCTAAAGGAACGAGAAAACACTATCAACAGGAGGTAAGTAGGGTGAATCTCGGGTTCAAGAACCCAGGAATAGAATACCTACTACTAACTGGCATCACATGATGCTTTCGAGAATGGTGGCCAGAATCATCACACCGGAACACAAAACATGGCTAGATTACTAGGTGACTCCCTAAAACACCTAGGGTCATAATAATAGCTCCAACATATATGTCGAGGCAATAGAGTACCTCAACTCACGGATTAGTGTGGTTGAACTGGCCCAAAGGAACATCGGGAACGGAAAGAAGGAATTTCCAAATGCATCAGACTATTTAGAGACCTGGGATGACTCGGGCAGCATAACAGCTGTAAATGCTCAAAATTATTTGAGACATCCTGCAAAATCGTGGAATAACCACTTAACATCACAATATCAATGTTCTGAGATGAACAGTCAACACACAGAAGTAGTAGGAACCAGACTCGGGCTTGAATCCATCAATCCTATGATTCTACGGATTAGTAACACGTGATCCTGATAGAAAGACGAGAACCCTAGTTCATAATCCCCACAGAAAAGAAGAGGTTGACTCAAATCAGAAGGGCATAAGGTAAAGGAGTAAAAAGAGCCTTACGTTCCCTTCTACAATCAATTCCCTTACATAACTAAAGCATTTCTAGACACAACTTCGACCAGTTTGGCTTGGCAATCCTACAGGCAGTCAGGCTCTGATACCAAAGCTATCAGGACCCCGATCCTAAGTCACACCGATCTAGCATGTAACACTTCATATCACTTTGCGGCCTCACGCACGGTATTCCCACGGGTGCCACCTTACCTGGCCCGGGACCGTTTGTGCCTTTTGGCTCACGTATATGATAGTGTCGCTAGCATCCATATGACAGAGAACCTGGGTCGACATGACTAGTTGTGAACCCAAAGTGGCACTAACTTACAGGGACAGGCATACATGAAACAACATCGAACATGTCGGTCATCAGGTGTGAATCCTGACTGTAGCAACTGGGCTAACAGGACTCCGGGAACCCGGGCTGTAGCGGGCTAGCAGGACTCCAGAAGTCACCGCGTGACATTTCCCTGAAGGGACAGACACATGAACGAAGTGAATCACATGCCGGCCAGTCTAAGTGTTCCGGAGCAGTAGTACAGGGCTAGCAGGACTCCGGTAAACCGGGCTGTAGCAGACTACCAAGGCTCAGTGGAAGCACCAGACTACATTTCCCTATAAGAGAGGCTACCAAGGATAAACAACTAGGTTGTCGGATGCCACACATACCAAGCATTTCAATCATACACACAATATGCTCGATATGTGCAAATACAACATGACATCACAACAAGACTCTATGACTCAGAGTGTTTATTCATTAGGCTCCGAGGAGCGAGATATTACAAACATGGGTCTCATGACCCAACAATCATAACATACAAACAAAAAGCACATGGGGAAGCTTAACCTGTCTGAGTACAAACAACTACAAATGAAGAAGGCTGAGAAGCCTGACTATCTACAAGACCCTGCCGAGGGCACAAGATCGTAGCTGAGGTAGCAAGCTAAACGTTGAAGTCCACACGGAACTACTAGCGAGACTGAAGTCTCTCTGCAAACCATAAATTAAGCAAACATGAGTACAAATGTACTCAGCAAGACTTACATCAGAACTAACTACATATGCATCGGTATCAACAAGGGGGGGTGTTGTAGTTTAACTGCAGCAAGCCAGCTTTGACTCAGTGGCTAACCTGAACTACGACTGGAAGCAACTCTTTTGAGGTGGCGCACTCGAGTCCACATATTCACCATTCAATACACCACTATGGATCCGCTCCCGTCTCCCTATGAGAAGGCCATCCGTAGCACTCACATTTATCTTGAGAGTTTTAGAGTATCCACTTTCACTTGTCTATGAACTGTTATAGGCAACCCAGAAGTCCTTTACCATGGACACGGCTATTCGAGTAGATCATTTATAACCCTGCAGGGGTGTACTTCTTCACACATGTTTCCACCACTTAGCGTCTGCACACGACATGTGCTCGGCAGACTTTAAGCGAAAGCCGACGTGGGTGTAGACCACGTCCTAACTAACCACACAAGTCTCTAGTCCAGGTTTATCGCCTATTCGGGTTCCATCCGCGAGGAGATCCGGCCGGAGTTTCGCTCAAAGCCCCAAACAATGTGTGTAGGGTTCCCGAGACACCAAACGGGCACCCGGTACACCGTGCCATGGTGTATCTACCGCATCATAGCCCACCCCTATGGCCAGCACTACGCACGGCCTCCATCACATATCCTAAAAACACTAGAAACTAGTTGCAACTCTTGGACAGAGAACAGGGGCGGTTAATAAGTCGAGCGGGGTCGTATTTCAGTGCCCAACGTGTGGTAGTAGTTGTTCATGGATCACAAACACATAACTCAGTTCCTGAGGACGGTTTCAAAGAACCAACCCACCATGTACTCCTACATGGTCTCTCACCGCTACCTTTACCAAATCGTGTTCACACACTTAGCTCACACACAGTAGGACATGTTCATCACCATTCCAATTCATTCCCGATGAATCAGACCCAAATCAACTCTAAGTAGTAGCAGGCATGACAAACAAGCATGAATGAGTAGGCACATCAGGGCTCAAACAACTCTACTCATGCTAGTGGGTTTCATCTATTTACTATGGCAATGACAAGTCATGAAGAGGAAAAGGGGTTCAGCTACCGCAACATGAAAGAGTTGAATCGTTGTTTTCCTAATGCAGTAAAAGAGAGCAGGAGCGAGAGAGTGGGATTATATCAGAATGAACAAGGGGGTTTTGCTTGCCTGGCACTTCTGAAGATAATATAGTTCTTCATCGGTGTCATCAATCACGTCGTCAGAAACATCGTCGACTGAGACGGGACGGTTATCGGCAAACAGAGAAGGACACAATCAATGCAATGCAACAATATGATGCATGAATGTGACATGGCAATATGATGTTGATTGGCCTAATGCAACTAGCAACAAGTTAAATGGAGTTGGTTTGAACACTAAGTTCAAAATCAAACTCCATATGTGCTTTCTTAAATGCCATTTAATTGAATTGTCCTAAACAGAGGATATAAGTTGCTCTAACATGCTTGAAAATGCCATAAACAGATTCTTTGGATTTTTCTGATCATTTTTCATATATAAATTATTTCATTTGGAGTTATGGTTTATTTTCTATGCTTTTAGAAGTTTAGGGTATTTCCTGAAAATAAATAAATCATTTCTGATTTATTTAAAATCCCAGAAACATATACTGCGTCATCATGACGTCAGGCTGAGGTCAGCAGGTCAACGGAGTTAGCCAGGTCAACCCTGACCTATGGGACCCACAGGTCAGTGACACAACAAACTAACTCTATTAGTTAGTGCTAAGTTAAATACTAACCTAACTTAATTATGGCATGGGCCCACATGTCAGTGATATAGAGTTAGTTAGCGAGGTGATTAACCTCTAACAGTGGTAATTAGGACTAATTAAAACCTAAACTAACTCTAGTCGGAGGCCGGCCCCACATGTCATCGACACAGGGGGGCCCAGTCGTGGTCAAAGTGGATCAACCCCACCGTCGACTTGACGCCGGCGAGGCTCGTCGCGGCGGCGAACCTCGGGTTTGCGTCTCCGGCAACCAAATGCAATGTGGAGGGCATCTACGCGGAGCTGGCAAACACGCGCATCCAACAGGGCAATTGGGAGCAGCTGGGGTGGCCGGAGCTCGCCGAAATAGAGCTCGCGGCGGCGGCCGACGTGCGGATGTGCTCGGGGTCGGCGTTATACTGCACGGCAGGGGCCATGGAGGGGTGCTACAAGCACCTGGTGATTTGCTGAGTGCTATGACGCGCTCGGTTGCGGCTCTAGGTGACGGTGGCCATGGCGGCGGTATCGCTGGCGGAGCCAAGCTCCCGGCCACGATGGCAAAAGCGTTAGCGGAAGCAAAAGAGCCAGAGGAGAGGGGGGATCGAAGCGGAAGCTCAAAAAGGTTGCAGTGGAGCGAACGGCGAGCTCGGAGGTGGCCGGAGCTGAGCACGGTGACGAGGGGGATCTCCGGCGACCGAACGGTGAGGAGGAGCTCGGTGGAGGCAGTAGAGCGCGCCGGCGGCGTGTGGCTCATCGAGGAGGTCGGGGCGTCGACGCGGAGCTCGCAGGAACTTTGAGGAGGCGAGGGGGAGGCGATAGCTACGCAGGCGACAGCGGCGAGCTCGCAGGCGAATTGGCCATGGCGGGAGAGGCGAGGGACAGAGCAGGGGGAGAGTGAGAGAGTCAGAGCGATCGGGACGGCACCAAAGAGGTTGGCCGCGGTGTCGAGCTAGCCTGGGGACACAGGCAGACGCCCTGGTGGTGTGGCGCTCTCGGGCACGCGCGCGTGCTCGTCCTTCTGGCTCATGGAGGAGGACGACTGGCGTGGCCAGTCGGCTGGGCCGGCTTGCTGGGCCAGAGCAGGTGGTCCGCCAGGTGACGTTACTCTCTCTCTCTTTCTAATTTAGTTTCTGTTTTCTATTTTTCTGTAATTGGTTTTGATTTGATTTAAAACATCAAATCATTTTTTGAACTTTCTATAAATTGTTATGTGAGCTCAGAAACTAGTCCAAGGTCACAAGCAACTTACAAAAATATTTGAACTTTATTTCTTATATAACAGGAATAAATTCAACTCAAATATGTCATTGATTTAAGTCAACGGCCCAAAAGAAATATTTCTATGATTCCAAAAATATTGGTTTGAATTTTTCCTCGTACCAATATTTTCACAGAGTAACAAGAACATTTCTTTTGACTCATTTGATGAGAATTAAATGTTGATTATTTTTAAAAGGTTTCTGAGGCTTTGAAAATTCCCTCAATTCAAATTTCAGAATTTAGACATGATGATCATGCAAGGACAAGCAAAGGCTAAATTAGGGCTGTGACAAAAGTTGTTTGGGACAAAATTCCTTGTCATAACTTTGTTTATGACTCGCATATTCAAATACCCCGTTTATTTGGGGGCTTCCTTTATGAAGCTTTTCCTCTTGCATATGATTATACTTGTATGGCTTCGTTCCTTATTCATGTATTACGCCACAATATGCACCATATTGACTTAAGCGATTTGCAAGCTAGGTTGCCTGGCTCCTGTTCTTACCCCTACGTTCCCGATTGTTCGGCTAGGGAGTAAAGGGAGCACCTCTGCGATTGTCATGACCAGGTCCTTCGAGCTCTGACCTCAGACTGGGTGAAGCCGAAAGCTAGTGCTCTTATTTCTTTCAATGATGGTCGGCACACAACGGAACTCATGAGTACAAAAAATCTATTGCACAAGTCTCGTAGTAATAATGAGCATCGAAGAAAGGTATCGGTGGGGGTACTATTTTCTTTGAAGATGCTTCTTACACTTCGTCTGTAATATAGCATAAGTTCCCTAAGCGCGCTTTGTCTGTTACAGCCTTATGGCCCGGTTGCCTGGTTATCGGAAACACTGTCGATATTCTCGACAGGTGGAGTACATAACACTTTTCGGTCCTTGACCGAAGAGGTAGAAGCCGACGGTCGGTTAAGACGCGTTTAAAGTTCGGGTGAACAAAGATATGATATTAGTACTTCGGTACATACAATCATTATACATAAAATTCTTTTACCCAAGTCACCTGGGGGCACTTAAAATTTATATATGAGCTGTAAATGTGTTTTCTTCTTGGTCGTTGTCAAAACACGACAGAAGCACAATTTTTTATTTCTCTTCCAATTTTCGGATTGGCATCGAACACTTGATCTTGTTCGGACGTCATGTTTTTACTGACGTTTTTTGGTTTTCCAAACTTTTTGGCACTTTTAAACTATTTGTGTGTTTCCAGCACAAGTCTCACAGTGCAACGCCGGACACCTTCATAGATTCGGCAAAAACATTCTCGGATATTGTTATATATGCATCGGTTTCGAATTGTGTCTTCGGTCAATAGTTGGGTTGCCCGACTCTTGTGCTTGCCTCCTACGTTCCGCTTTGTTCGGCTAGGTGTGCAAAGGGAGAACCACTGCGATTGTGCTTCCAGCTCACATGGTTAAGCACCTCAGTGGAGAAAGCCAAAAACTGACTATCACAAATAAGCGTAAACTGGTCAGCAAGCCGATGACTGTGTTAAATGATGGGCCATTCATAACATTGGCCGAAGTGTTTACGGCTTGACCTCGAGTGTCGCCGAACACTACCGGGGGCTAGTAACTGGCCTCCCAAACTAAATCCTTGATATTTTGCTCTTACATTAGAGCTGAGGTTTCATGATCATGCTTAGCATGACAACCCAAAGAAAGGAACCAATAGCGGGACTATTTTCTTTGGAAGACATTTCTTATGTTAAACAATAATATAACATATCTCTCTGTGTACCTTTGTTTATAAAACCGTATGGCCAGATTGCCTTGTTTGTCATAAATCTTTGCCCTCATAAAGGCTTTATAAAGTAGGACAAACACTCCTCGGCTACTGGCCGAGGAGGTGGAAGCCGATGGTCGGTCAACAAAGTTTTGTACAATGCGGATCCGAGCATTAATGACGTAAAGTACTTGGATACATAAAGTCATTACACATAATTTGTGATTTTACTATGGATATCAATCGTTAATTCGGCCACCCGTGCCCGCATTAAGGCCCGAGGGCTACTGGGCTTCGGGCTTATTATTTACAAATATTAAAGGGGCACATCGATCCCTTGATCTGGTGTTGCCACCCGACCAGTGTCTCGGGGGCTACTGCATTGGCAATCCATTGCAGAAAATTTAAGTGCAATATAGTTTTCGAGGAGATTATGATCCTCAGGTTGGTCGGCCGCACCCAACCTGAGTCTCGAGGACTCTACACACCGCTTTTTGTCCCAAAGTATTCTGCCGAGCTAGGAGTTGGTACTCAGACCGATTTTGGAAATCAACCTGAGTCTCAGCAGCTACTGGGATCAGCAGTTTTATGTCATCCTTCAAGTGCATCTCGGGTTTTGGACCGATACACACCTTGAGGGCTACTGGATATATATCTCGGCAGAGAATAAATTGCACCAATAAAAAATATTGACACAAAATCAGCCCATAGTCGGGGTGGTGCACCACCTCGGAAGCAGTCAGGCATAAAGCTCGGGTGCTAGCGGCTAGCTCCATAGGGGCATTTCCGGCATTAAGCTCGGCTAAACTCCTTCAACTTTTTTGGACCAAGATGATCTATGACATCTTGGATATAGTCCGACGTTGGAGCTTGGACACAGTCCGGTGTTGGAGCTCGGATACATTTCGGCATTGGAGCTTGGACACAGTCCGACATTGGAGATCAGATACATTTCGGCGTTGGAGCTCGGAAGCAGTCCGGCAGTGGTGCTTGGCTTCAAAAGATACCTCGAATGCAGTCCGGCGTTGGATCTCGGACGCAAGAGGGCACTGCCTCCCGGGAACAACTTCAAAACCCGAGGTGTGGCATAAAAATAACAAGGCATTGATAAAGGCCGGAAACTTAAAGGGGCTCCTCAGATACCCGACGTGTAAACTCTTAGGATGCACTTCGGCGATCCTCAAGATCGAAGATGAGAAGATTTGTTGAACAGTTTTCAAGACCGAAGATGAAGAACAGTCCGGAACAATCGAGGAGCGTCCTTAACTTGAAGACCGGTTCAGGGGGCTACTGATGGTGTCCTGGACTAGGGGGTACTCACCACGTCATCTCCCGATCTGTTAGATTGGGCCGAGGACCCCCATGGCCATATACTCATGGGCCAGTTCGGACAGCTGCCGCATACAAGGAAGATTCCACAAGACTTGGCGATCAAGACAAGGACTTCTCCCCACCGGTGTATTCGGAAAGGACTCTTGTTATCCTAGGCCTCTGGTGCATTATATAAACCGAGGCTAGGCTAGTCGATAGATATATACGTACAATCATACCATAGGCTAGCTTCTAGGGTTTAGCCTCTTCGATCTTGTGGTAGATCAACTCTTTACTACTGATATCATCAAGAACAATCAAGCAGGACATAGGGTATTACCTCCATCAAGAGGGCCCGAACCTAGGTAAACATCATGTCCCCTGCCTCCTGTTACCATCCGCCTTAGACGCACAGTACGGGACCCCCTACCCGAGATCCGCCGGTTTTGACAACGACAACCACTTAGTTTCTTTTTGAGCTTTCATATCCTTATAGCTCTAGTGCATCCATTGCATGGCAATCCTTACTCACTCACATTGATATCTATTGATGGGCATCTCCATAGCCTGTTGATACGCCTACTTAATGTGAGACTATCTTCTCCCTTTTTGTCTTCTCCACAACCACCACTCTATTCCACCTATAGTGCTATATCCATGGCTCACGCTCATGTATTGCATGAAGATTGAAAAAGTTTTGAGAATGTCAAAAGTATGAAACAATTGCTTGGCTTGTCATCGGGGTTGAGCATGATTTAAATATTTTGTTTGGTGAAGATATAGCATAGCCAGACTACATGATTTTGTAGGGATAACTTTCTTTAGCCATGTTATTTTGAGAAGACATAATTGCTTTGTTAGTATGCTTGAAGTATTATTATTTTTATGTCAATATGAACTTTTGTCTTGAATCATTCAGATCTGAATATTCATACCACAATTAAGAATAATTACATTAAAATTATGCCAAGTAGCACTCCGCATCAAAAATTCTGTTTTTATCATTTACCTACTCGAGGACGAGCAGGAATCAAGCTTGGGGATGCTTGATACGTCTCCAACGTATCTATAATTTTTGATTGCTCCATGCTATATTATCTACTGTTTTGGACATTATTGCGCTTTATTATCCACTTTTATATTATTTTTGGGACTAACCTATTAACCGGAGGCCCAACCCAGAATTGCTGTTTTTTGCCTATTTTAGGGTTTCGCAGAATATGAATATCAAACGGAGTCCAAACGGAATGAAACCTTTGGGAACGTGATTTTTAGGAAGATTATGATCCAGGAGACTTGGACCCTACGTCAAGAAAAGAAACAGGAGGCCACGAGGTAGGGGGCGCGCCCACCCCCACCAGGCGCTCTCTCCACCCTCGTGGGCCGCCTGTTGCTCCACCAACGTACTCCTTCCTCCTATATATACCTACGTACCCCCAGACGATCAGATATGGAGCCAAAACCCCAATCCACCACCGTAACTTTCTGTATCCACGAGATCCCATCTTGGGGCCTGTTTCACAGCTCCGCCGGAGGGGGCATCGATCACGGAAGGCTTTTACATCAACACCATAGCCTCGCCGAAGAAGTGTGAGTAGTTTACCTCAGACCTTCGGGTCCATACTTAGTATCTAGCTGGCTTCTTCTCTCTTTTGGGATCTGAATAAAATGTTCTCCCCCTCTCTTGTGGAGAACTATTTGATGTAATCTTCTTTTTGCGGTGTGTTTGTTGAGACCGATGAATTGTGGGTTTATGATCAAGTCTATCTATGAACAATATTTGAATCTTCTCTGAATTCTTTTATGTATGATTGGTTATCTTTGCAAGTCTCTTCGAATTATCAATTTGGTTTGGCCTACTAGATTGATCTTTCTTGCAATGGGAGAAGTGCTTAGCTTTGGGTTCAATCTTGCGGTGTCCTTCCCCGGTGACAGTAAGGGCAGCAAGGCACGTATTGTACTGTTGTGATCGAGGATAACAAGATGGGGTTTTCATCATATTGCATGAGTCTATCCCTCTACATCATGTCATCTTGCTTAAGGCGTTACTCTGTTTTTAACTTAATACTCTAGATGCATGCTGGATAGCGGTCGATGAGTGGAGTAATAGTAGTAGATGCAGGCAGGAGTCGGTCTACTTGTCTCGGACGTGATGCCTATATACATGATCATACCTAGATATTCTCATAACTATGCTCAATTCTATCAATTGCTCAACAATAATTTGTTCACCCACCGTAGAATACTTATGCTCTCGAGAGAAGCCACTAGTGAAACCTATGGCCCCCGGGTCTATCTTTATCATATTGATCTCCTACTACTTAGTTATTTCCTTTGCTATTTACTTTGCCTTTATTTTACTTTGCATATTTTATCATAAAAGTACCAAAAATATTATCTTATCATATCTATCAGATCTCACTCTCGTAAGTGGCCTTATAGGGATTGACAACCCCTATTTGCGTTGGTTGCGAGGATTTATTTGTTTTGTGCAGGTGCAAGGGACTCGCGCGTAGCCTCCTACTGGATTGATACCTTGGTTCTCAAAAACTAAGGGAAACACTTACGCTACTTTTTTGCATCATCCCTTCCTCTTCGGGGAAAACCAACGCAGTGCTCAAGAGGTAGCATGAAGGATTTCTGGCGCCGTTGCCGGGGAGGTCTACGCAAAAGTCAACATACCAAGTACCCATCACATACCCTTATCTCCCGCATTACACTATTTTCCATTTGCCTCTCATTTTCCTCTCCCCCACTTCACCCTTGCCGTTTTATTCGCCCTCTCTCTCTATCCTCCCTCTCCCTCTCTATTTGCCTCTTTTTTCCCGCTTGCTTTTTGTTTGCTTGTGTGTTAGTTTGCTTGCTTGTCACGATGGCTCTACCTAAATTTGGTGACCTTCACCTTAAAAGATTAGAAGATATCGAAAGCAATGTCAGGTGTTTCATGATCTTGCAATTTGAACATAATAGTTTCTTCAGAAACGAGCTTAAAGAACAGAAAAGTTTTATGAGTTTTATGAATAAAGATCTTGATGATATGTCTAAATAATATGATGGTTTAAGATCCCAAATTGCTCATCTTGAGAAATTAACTGCTGAAATTTCGGATATGCAGGCTACCTTAGTTAAGAAGATGACCGCTAAACTGTATTGCTATGAAAATAAAGATGAAGATCTAAAAGTTATTGATGTGTCCCCTATTAAATCTTTGTTTTGCAATATGACTCTTGATAATGATGGGACTAAATATGATCCACCTTTACCTAGAAGGCGTTCCAAGAATTCAGAATTTGTTGATCTTGATGCTAAATTTGATAAAAGTGGGATTGAAGAAATTAAAACCCTAGATTTTTCTAAACCCATTATTATGGATTTCAAGGAATTTAACTATGAAAATTTCTCTTTGATTGATTGTATTTCCTTGTTGCAATCCATGCGAAATTCTCCTCATGCTTATAGTCAAAATAAAGCGTTTACTAAACATATCGTTGATGCCTTGATGCAATCTTATGAAGAAAAACTTGAATTGGAAGTTTCTATCCCTAGAAAACTTTATGATGAGTGGTAACCAACTATTAAAATTAAAATTAAAGATCATGAATTTCATGCTTTATGTGATTTGGGTGCTAGTGTTTCCATGATTCCAATGACTTTGTCTGATTTGTTAGGTTTCCGTGATTTTGATGATTGCTCTCTAAACTTGCACCTTGCGGATTCCACTATTAAGAAACCTATGGGATGAATTAATGATGGTCTTATTGTTGAAAATAGGAATTATGTGCCCGTAGATTTTATTGTTCTTGACATAGATTGCAATCCTTCATGTCCTATTATTCTTGGTAGACCTTTCCTTAGAACAATTGGTGCAATTATTGATATGAAGGAAGGAAATATTAGATTCTAATTTCCATTAGGGAAAGGCATGGAACACTTTACTAGAAAGAAAATTAAATTACCTTATGAATCTATTATGATAGCCACTTATGGATTGCCTACCAAAGATGGCAATACCTAGATCTATTGTTTCTTGTTATGCCTAGCTAGGGGCGTTAAACGATAGCGCTTGTTGGGAGGCAACCCAATTTTATTTTTATTCCTTGAGTTTTGCTCCTGTTTAGTAATAAATAATTTATCTAGCCTCTATTTTGGTTGTGTTTTTTGTGTTTAATTAGTATTTGTGCCAAGTAGAACCGTTGGGAAGACTTGGGGAAAGTCTTGTTGAACTTGCTGTAAAAAAAAGAAACTTTAGCGCTCACGAGAACTACTGAAATTTTTATTTGGAAAGTGATATATAGTTAATTCTTTTTGAAGATGATTAGCAGATGAATTAATCACGTCCAGAAATTTATTTTAGAATTTTTGGGGTTCCAGATCTTGCTCTAGCTACATATTACTACAGACTGTTCTGTTTTTGACAGATTCTGTTTTTCGTGTGTTGTTTGCTTATTCTGATGAATCTATGGCTAGTAAAATAGTTTATAAACCATAGAGAAGTTAGAATACAGTATTTATAATACCAATATAAATAAATAATGAGTTAATTACAGTACCTTGAAGTGGTCTTTTATTTTTTTCGCTAACGGAGCTCACGAGATTTTCTACTTTAAGTTTTGTGTTGTGAAGTTTTCAAGTTTTGGGTAAAGATTTGATGGATTATGGAACAAGGAGTGGCAAGAGCCTAAGCTTGGGGATGCCCATGGAACCCCCAATATAATATAAGGACACCTAAAAGCCAAAGCTTGGGGATGCCCCGGAAGGCATCCCTTCTTTCGTCTCCTTCTATCGGTAACTTTACTTGGAGCTATATTTTTATTCGCCACATGATATGTGTTTTGCTTCGAGCGTCTTGTATTATTTGAGTCTTTGCTTGTTTTAGCACAATCATCCTTTCTGTACACACCTTTTGAGAGAGCCATACATGATTTTTAATTTGTTAGAAAACTCTATATGCTTCGCTTATATCTTTTGAGTTATATAATTTTGCTCTAGTACTTCACTTATATCTTTTAGAGCATGGTGGTGGATTTGTTTTATAGAAACTATTGATCTCTCATGTTTCACTTAGATTATTTTGAGAGTCTTAATAGCATGGTAATTTTCTTCCAATCCTAATATGCTAGGTATTCAAGAATAAAAAAAATTCTCTTATGAGTGTGTTGAATACGATGATAAGTTTGATACTTGATAATTCTTTTGAGATATGGAGATGCTGATATTAAAGTAATGCTAGTTGAGTAGTTGTGAATTTGAGAAATACTTGTGTGGAAGCTTGTGATTCCCATAGCATGCACGTATGGTGAACCGTTATGTGATGAAGTCGGAGCATGATTTATTTTTTGATTGCCTTCCTTATGAGTGGCGGTCGGGGACGAGCGATGGTCATTATTTCCTACCAATCTATCCCCCTAGGAGCATGCGCGTATTTGCTTTGATAACTTGTAGATTTTTGCAATAAGTATATGAGTTCTTTATGACTAATGTTGAGTCCATGGGATTATACGCACTCTCACCTTCCACCTTTGCTAGCCTCTCTAATATCGCGCACCTTTCGCCGGTATCATACACCCACCATATACCTTCCTCAAAACAGCACATACCTTACCTATTATGGCATTTCCATAGCCATTCCGAGGATATATTGCCATGCAACTTTCCACCATTTCGTTTTTTATAACACACTCCATAAATTGTCATATTGCTTAGCATGATCATGTAGTTGACATCGTATTTGTGGCAAACCCACCATTCATAATTCTTTCATACGTGTCACTCTTGATTCATTGCATATCCCGGTACAGCACCAGAGGCATTCATATAGAGTCATATTTTGTTCTAAGTATCGAGTTGTAATTGTTGAGTTGTAAGAAAAATAAAAGTGTGATGATCATCATTATTAGAGCATTGTCCCAGTGAGGAAAGGATGATGGAGACTATGATTCCTCCACAAGTCGGGATGAGACTCTGGACGAAAAAAAAATAAAAGAAAGAAAAGAGGCCATAAAAATAAGAAGAGAAAAGGCCCAAATAAAAAAAGAAAAGAAAAAAATGAGAGAAAAAGAGAGAAGGGACAATGTTACTATCCTTTTACCACACTTGTGCTTCAAAGTAGCACCATGATCTTTAGAGTAGAGAGTCTCTCATGTTATCACTTTCATATACTAGTGGGAATCTTTCATTATAGAACTTGGCTTGTACATTCCAATGATGGGCTTCCTCGAAATGCCCTAGGTCTTCGTCAGCAAGCAAGTTGGATGCACACCCACTTAGTTTCTTTTTGAGCTTTCATATACTTATAGCGCTAGTGCATCCGTTGCATGGCAATCCCTACTCACTCACATTGATATCTCTTGATGGGCATCTCCATAGCCCGTTGATACGCCTAGTCGATGTGATACTATCTTCTCCCTTTTTTTGTCTTCTCCACAACCACCACTCGATTCCTCCTATAGTGCTATGTCCATGGCTCACGCTCATGTATTGCGTGAAGATTGAAAAAGTTTTGAGAATGTCAGAAGTATGAAACAATTGCTTGGCTTGTCATCGGGGTTGTGCATGATTTAAATATTTTGTGTGGTGAAGATAGAGCATAGCTAGACTATATGATTTTGTAGGGATAACTTTCTTTAGCCATGTTATTTTGAGAAGACATAATTTCTTTGTTAGTATGCTTGAAGTATTATTATTTTTATATCAATATGAACTTTTGTCTTGAATCTTTCAGATCTGAATATTCATACAACAATTAAGAAGAATTACATTAAAATTATGCCAAGTAGCACTCCGCATCAAAAATTCTGTTTTTTTCATTTACCTACTCGAGGACGAGTAGGAATTAAGCTTGGGGATGCTTGATACGTCTCCAACGTATCTATAATTTTTGGTTGCTCCATGCTATATTATCTATTGTTTTGGACATTATTGGGCTTTATTATCCACTTTTGTATTATTTTTGGGACTAACCTATTAACCGGAGGCCCAACACAGAATTGCTGTTTTTTGCCTGTTTTAGGGTTTCAAAAAAAGTAATATCAAACAGAGTCCAAACGGAATGAAACCTTCGGGAACGTGAATTTTAGGAATATTATGATCTGGGAGACTTGGACCCTACGTCAAGAAAAGAAATAGGAGGCCATGAGGTAGGGCGGCGCGCCCACCCCCACCAGGCGCGCCCTCCGCCCACGTGGGCCCCCTGTTGCTCTACCGACGTACTCCTTCCTCCTATATATACCTACGTACCCACAAACGATCAGATACGTAGCCAAAACACTAATTCCACCGCCGTAACTTTCTGTATCCACGAGATCCCATCTTGGGGCCTGTTCTGGAGCTCCGTCGGAGGGGGCATCGATCACGGAAGGCTTCTACATCAACACCATAGCCTCTCCGATGACGTGTGAGTAGTTAACCTCAGACCTTCGGGTCCATAGTTAGTAGCTAGATGGCTTCTTCTCTCTTTTTGGATCTCAATACAATGGTCTCCCCCTCTCTTGTAGAGAACTATTCGATGTAATCTTCTTTTTGAGGTGTGTTTGTTGAGATTGATGAATTGTGGGTTTATGATCAAGTCTATCTATGAACAATATTTGAATCTTCTCTGAATTCATTTATGTATGATTGGTTATCTTTGCAAGTCTCTTCGAATTATTAGTTTGGTTTGGCCTACTAGATTGGTATTTCTTGCAATGGGAGAAGTACTTAGCTTTGGGTTCAATCTTCTGGTGTCCTTTCCCGGTGACAGTAAGGGCAGCAAGGCACGTATTGTACTTTTGCCATCGAGGATAACAAGATGGGGTTTTCATCATATTGCATGAGTCTATCCCTCTACATCATGTCATCTTGCTTAAGGCGTTACTCTGTTTTTAACTTAATACTCTAGATGCATGCTGGATAGCAGTCGATGAGTGGAGTAATAGTTGTAGATGCAGGCAGGAGTCGGTCTACTTGTCTTGGACGTGATGCCTATATACATGATCATACCTAGATATTCTCATAACTATGCTCAATTCTGTCAATTGCTCAACAGTAATTTGTTCACCAACCGTAGAATACTTATGCTCTCAAGGGAAGCCACTAGTGAAACCTATGGCCCCCCGGGTCTATCTTTATCATATTGATCTCCTACTACTTAGTTATTTCCTTTGCTATTTACTTTGCCTTTATTTTACGTTGCATCTTTTATCATAAAAATACCAAAAATATTATATTATCATATCTATCAGATCTCACTCTCGTAAGTGGCCTTATAGGGATTGACAACCCCTATTTGCGTTGGTTGCGAGGATTTATTTGTTTTGTGCAGGTGCGAGGGACTCGCGCGTAGCCTCCTACTGGATTGATACCTTGGTTCTCAAAACCTGAGGGAAATACTTATGCTACTTTGCTGCATCATCCCTTCCTCTTCGGGGAAAACCAACGCAGTGCTCAAGAGGTAGCAATGCTAGTTGACGGTGGGGCAGGGCTGAACTTAATCTCCCCTAAAGTGGTTGGAAAGCTATAGATCCCTGACGAGGAGCTCAAGGCTATGGGCATGTTTCAAGGAATCAACCTCGGTAGGAGCTGGCCCAAGGGGAAGGTTACACTACCTGTGACATTTGATGGGAAACTGAATTATTGGACCGAGAGAGTCGCGTTTGACGTTCTTGAACTTCCTTTGCCTTACAATGGAATTCTTGGTCATCCAGCTCTGGCAAAATTCATGGCAGCATCCCACTATGCTTACAACACCTTGAAGATGCCAGGGCTAATGGGTATTGTCGGTGTACAAAAATATGGGCATATCTTTGTACCCCTTTCCCTGTGCACGGGCAGTCAGAGCCGAGCCCACAGCCACACCAAGCAGAACGAGGGAGGTGTGCCAAGGTAAGATCGAAGCCTAAGACAATCAAAGCAACACCAAGGCCAAGACCACAAAGAGCAGATGGACGAAGCTAGTTCCCCCGGCCAGACGCTTGCTGGGTGGCCTCAGTGGCCCCGGCAAGACTCTTGCCGGGGCAGCTCGCCCCGCGCCAACAGAGTGAGCCACCCTTGATCCCACGACCCCCAGTGCCATCATTAGCATGGTGCCAGGACTCGGGAAGGCACCCCTCTGGTGGCATATAGATCTTTGTGAAGACATATTCAATATCAGATCAGAAGACAACGATTCTCGGCAAGATCATTGCCAAGGAAGGCCACCAGACCCCCGGCAAGATCCTTGCCGGGGACGACACAACGCCATGGCGAGACCCTTGCCGGGCCACCCGACAAGGCCCTCGCCAAAGACGCCATCAAGGCCACCGCCAAGCCCACGTCAACCAAACTTCCACCACCGTTCACATGCAGCTGCTAGCCCAACCAGCTGGGCGGGCACCTACATGGCAACATGCAACTCCCAAGCCAACTCATCAAACGCCTGCGTGGTGGCATGTAGATCTTCGTGCAAGCTCCACCACCGTGCCAACTCAGCTGCCTGCCTGCCTACATGGCACCGCACGCATCCCCGGCCGAGGCGCATGTCGAAGCGAGGAGGAGCGGCGACGAACGGGACAGGCCTCGCCCCCGACCCTGATAAAGAGGACACCTAAGCGATGCATTAAATGCACCTTGTCCTGTAATACGAGGGATAACCTCGTGCCACTGTAGACCTTTCCACCTCCTGTGTGCCACTATGGCAACCCCTTTTTTCCCATAAAAGGAGGCCCGAGGCGACAAGGAGAGGGATTCAGCTCTTTGGAACCACACACTGACCACAGCTAGTTCGAGAGCTCAAGAACTCTCGGAAATACACCCACCAAAGCAGGACTAGGGTTTTACGCATCCTCGCGGCCCGAACCTGGAAAAACGATCCTTGTGCTGTCTACTAGCCCAGCTCTCCTCGAAACCCTGCGGCCCGACAACCGTAGTAGGGATTCTTTCCCATAGGTGTCATCCCACACCGACATCCTTGGCGCGCCAGGTAGGGGCGCAATTGTGAGAATCTCGTATGGTAGCTAGCCTAGTGGTTCTTCATTGCTTTCGGTTTTTAAGAAGAAGGCGGCTGGAGGAACGACGCCATCTCAGCGACAGAGAAGCTAAGTCATTCAAAACCTTGGACTATTTCCCCTTACACTTAAGGTTATCGTCCTCGAAGATCTGTCCTATGTATGGGAAACCTACCACGTCGAGAGTGGTGGGGTAGCCTTCCGCACCTGGCAACGCTCCTGACTCGGACTCGAGTAAAACTCGACAGTTTGAGCGGCCGTGCTAAGGGCGGTAAGGTGGTTTGCCCGGCAGCAAGCACACCCGGCAGGCCAATGGGGATCCGACCCCATGACACCGCCCTGGGTTTACGCACCGGCAAGCCAACCTAGTTGCGTAGGGTGGACATACAAGGAAAAATCGAACAGGAAAATAACATGCATGATACTAAAAAGTGCTGCAGAGTTATGTTACATCAAATTGTTGCTGCGGTTCTAACTAGAGATAACAATTGTCTTGGTTGTGAATCTGCAGCGGCGATAAAGAAAAAAAAGGATGCCTAATCCCGGTGCTGGCCCTCCACCCTCAGAATTCCGCTGACTCGGCTGATGATGGGCTCGATGCGCTCCTTGAGCGGCGCAAGGTCGGTTCCCTCCGACAAGCTCTCCAGCGTGACGTCGAAGTTGAGGTCGGGGTACCAGTGCGCCACCTTGGTGAGAACCTTGGTCATGGCACCCTGGGAAAACCTCCGGGACTCGTCGGCCAGTGAGGCTGCCCGGTTGGCGTGGAGCCGCTTGAGAGTGCCAACGACCTTCTCGAAGAACATGGTCAGGCTGCAATTGGCGCTCATGCCCCGCTCCGGGACATGCCTCACGTCCGGCATCCCCATGAGGGCCAGCTACGCGGCGGCCTGGTTGGCAACGGTGGCAAGGCGATCGAGCCAACGGTTCTCGCCCTCCACATGGTCCGCGAAGTTGAGGCCCTCGTTCTTCCGCAACAGCTTCTCGGCCTCCAACACCTTGGTTAGGGTCCCCTCTCCGGTTGTGTCCTCCGATAGCACCTCCTCGAGACCCTCCAGCTTCAGCTTGAGGTCTTTGATGGAGTTGTTGGCCTCGGAGAGCTCCCCAGCCTTGCGGACGACCGCTCCCTGCGCCTCTGTCAGGGCACTGTTGAGCGTGTCATGCTCCTGGGACAGCTTTAGGGCCTGCTCCTTCAGCCTGTCGCGCTCTCCCTCCAGCTCCTCCACCTTTCCGGCGTGAACCTGGGCCTAGCATTGAGTGCCTCCTTGTGCCTCTGCTACAGCTCGCTGGTCCGCTGCAAGACAAGCTTCTCCACCTCTGCATCCTTGCCGCAAAGCATGGCGGCAAGCTTCTCCTCGCGCACAGCGAGGTCCTCCTCCTAGGAGTGCAGCGCGGCCTCGTGCTGGGTCCGAGCGGCTTCGGCGGCCTCGCCCAAGTTCTTCGCCGCCTCCTGAGCATTCTCGATGTTGGCGAGCTTCATGGTGAGCTCCACGTCGTGCTTGGCCTACTCACCCTGGGCCGCCTTGAGCTCCTTATGGGCCTTGCGGAACCAGTCCTGCGCCTCGACAATGCACTTCTGGAGGTCCGCCTCTGCCTTCTCCACCACCGCCGCCCTGGACTTAGCCTTGTCCAAGCGGGCGCAGTGGAGCGTCTGGAGCTTCTGGAAGCTGGCGCCCATGGCATGGAGGAGCCGCTCTTCCTGCGAGGCATCGCCACCAACGATCGGCTCGTCGATGACTTCAACCCCGGCAGCGGCAAGCACTTCTTCATCGAACACCTCTCCCTCGACGGGTGTCCTGGTGCTCAACGCGCCTGGAAGGTGGACGAACAAATCGCCACCCACCCTCAGGTACTTGCCGGAGCCGGAAGTAGCAGAGGAGGAAGGCTGGTCACCAGCCTCCTCCTCCACGGCAACGGTCCTGTCGGCTTCCTCGGCAGGCCCCTTGCCGACCCCTTCAGCGGTAGCCTTGTCGGCCTCCCCGATGGGCCCCTTGGCGGCGTCCTCGGCTGTGTCTTTGGCGGCCTCCTCGGTGGCGATCCTCTCGGCGTCCGCCCCGGCGGCCTTGGCGACGCCCTCAATGACGGCGTCCACGTCCTCTGGGTTCACCGAGGAGGAGTCTGGGCGCCGAAGAAGGGTGCTAGGCAAGGCCAGGACCAGGAGCAAAAAAGGAGGGGGGAGCAGGGACGAATGGCAAAAGGCTTACCTGTGCCAGTACCCGGCTGGGAAACGGAAGCCCCCTTCCCGCCAGCATTTGGCGTCGAGGCAAAGCCGCCGGCGCCCAAGTTCTCCTCCTCCTCCTCCTCCATGTGCGTGGGCCAGGTGCCTGGCGCCCTTGCCAGGGACAACCCCAGGGCGGCGTGGTCCATGGGGGCGGCGCGTTGGGAGTAGCCCTCTGTGGCTCCTCCTGCTGTTGCTCTCCTCCTGCGTACCTGACAAGGTCAGCACCAAGGTGTTGTGCCCCTAACACATGTCGACAGGAGACGAGTGATGAACTTACGCTGGGGGCTCTGCCGGGGGCTGCTCAACACCACCAATGGCGCCCCCAAAGTACCAACTGGGGGCTGGCCACCCGCCGAGACCATGGCCCTCTTCGCTCTCTGGGCCAGCGTCTCCCCGTCCTTGCAAAGACGAAAACAAGTCAAGACAAGCGACGCAGGTTGAGGAGGCAGAGATAACAAAAAGGAACCAAATACTTACTCGTCGTCCGCCTCCTCCTCTGCTGTCTTCCTCTTCCTCCTCGGGCTGAGGGATCCATAATCAAAAGTGACCTCCATGTCAACATTCGCCGAAGGAGGAGAAGGAGGTGGTGTATGGGCACGCGCGGACGAAGAAGGGGTGGCTGTCTTCTTCTTCATCGTGGCCTTCGCTAGCTTCTTCAGCCCCGTGGCCCTCATATGGCGCCAGGGCTCCTCCAAGGTCAGCTGTGACCGCGCAGCCCTGCCGGGCTGGACCGGCTTGCCGGAACTGGCCCGCTGCAGGACTCACCCCCTCCACGTAGGTGGCATCGGCTCTGCGGGTCTCGGCCTCTTCCTCCGACGACTCGCCGGTCACATCTTCAACCAAAGGAGCCTCGGTGCCGGTGCTGCTGACTCCCCCGGCGGCCGCCGCCCACCGGGCGAGCTCCTTCTCCTCCGCGCCATCGCAGCCTTGTCCTCCACTCCGCCAGTGTTGCCGGCCTCCCTGACAAGTTGCGCCTCCCTCGCCCTGGTGGCGATGTAGTTCAGCTCCACCTGGGAGGTGTCTTGGACAAGCAGCCGCTCGGCATCGGCGTTGACATACGCCTCATGCAGGGTGTCGAAGAACTGCTGCACTAAAGTGTCCTCTGGCTCCTTCCAGCTCGGCACGGGGCCATGCGCATTGCAGTCCGGCATTATGGCGATGATCTCGGACCGACACGAGTTGTTGCACAGCGGGACCACCCGCGTCGACAGCTTGAACAGAGGCCCCTTGAGGACCTTGCCGGCCTTCGTGGCAGCCCTCGCAACCTTGCCGGTCCGCTCGACCTCGCCGTTGCGGCCCACGTCAAGCTGGAAGATCTGCTGGCAGAAATGGGCGTGCACCATCACTTTGAAGTTATGGTCGAGGCTGGGGCGGAGCCGCATGATGTCAGCGGGGTTCGTGAAGAGCCAGGCTGGCCTCCCCTTGTTATGCAGAGGAGCGATTCAACGACGGATGAAGTCCGCCATGATCATCTCAATGGTAAGCCCGGCCTGGTTAAGCCGGAGAATCCTGGTGGTGGCGACCATGACCTTTCCGTCGTCGGCGTCGACGTCGGTCCAATCGCTTCCGCGAACTGGCGGCGCCCAGCGAACTCCGCAGAACGCCGGCGGGTCCTTCTCCTCGATCCAGCACCACCAGCCCCGCCATTATTCCCACATCTCCTTCATGGCGCCATCCGGGTACGCTCCCTTGGATTTTGGGATCTAGGCGATGCACCTCGAGATGGCACCTCCTGTTTGGATCCGAGGGAAGAAGTAATGGAGGAAGAGCGCCGTGTTGGGGTGCACCCCGGCAAACCTTCCCAGAGGTGCGCGAAAAGGGCCATGCACGCCACCACATTTGGAGTAAAATCCAGGAGGTGGAAGCCGAAGGTGTGCATGATGTCGCTGAAGAAATCAGAGAAGGGAGGACAGAGCCTGCAAGAAAAGTAATCAACAAAGAAGGGGGGTACCAATTTGGGGCAGCCTCGGCGCAGTTGGGGGGGATGATGCACGTGGCCGGATGTCCCGAATTCTCTCCCGCCGTCTTCACTCCCCATAGGGTCCTGAAGGACTCCTGAAGCTCGAACACGTCGACCGTCAAGGGGAAGAAGGCGGACTGCGTCTGCTGCACCACCAGCGCACTCTTCGGCGGCTCCGCGGCTCCGGCGTTCTTGGCCATTCCCTTGCCCTTGGTGAACTTTGGCGCTATGGCGACTGGGGGAGGAAGGCAGGATAGAGGGCGGTGGAAGCGCAACGACGGTAAGCAGGGACGAAGCTTGAGGAAGAATAAGAAGGTAGGCGAAGGTTTCCGAGATTGGGGTTGCGTGGAGGGTAAAAGGAACAGTGCGCCCGCAGTTATCCCTTTTTATGAGGAAGCCGTGGGGCGCGCTGCCCATTTACTGTGACGTGACGCATGCACGTGGAAACCGTCCCACGCATGCCGCCCACGTCACGCACACCCCTCCACGCCATGCCTCGCACGTGGGTCGTGGGAGGCGGAGCGCGCGGAGAATCTTACCACGGTAAAAACCGCCCCACCTGCCCGCGCATCGTTTTGGGCCTAGCCCAACAACGTGTTGCGCTTATGTTTGGCCCAGGCCCGGGGGCTCCTCTTGGTGTACAAAAATAGGGGTACATCTTCGTACCCCTTTCCCTGTGCACGGGCAGTCAAAGCCGCGCCCACGGCCACACCAAGCAGAACGAGGGAGGTGAGCCAAGGTGAGATCGAAGCCCAAGACAATCAAAGCAACGCCAAGGCCAAGACACAAAGAGCAGAGGGACGAAGCAAGTTCCCCCGGCAAGACCCTTGCCGGGTGGCCTCAGCGGCCCCGGCCACCCTTGAGCCCACAGCCCCTAGTGCCATCATTAGCATGGGGCCAGGACTCGGGAAGGCACCCCTGTGGTGGCATATAGATCTTTGTGAAGACATATTCGAGATCAGATCAGAAGACAATGATTCTCAGCAAGATCCTTGCCAAGGAAGGCCACCAGACCCCCGGCAAGATCCTTGCCGCGGACGACAACACGCCACGGCGAGACCCTTGCCGGGCCACCCGGCAAGGCCCTCGCCAAAGACACCGGCAAGGTCACCGCCAAGCCCACGTCAACCAAACTTCCACCACCGTTCACATGCAGCTGCCAGCCCAACCAGCTGGGCGGGCACCTGCGTGGCAACATGCAGCTCCCAGGACAACTCATCAAGTGCCTGCGTGGCGGCATGCAGGTCTTCGTGAAAGCTCCACCACCGTGCCAACTCAGCTTCCTGCTTGCCTACATGGCACCGCACGCATCCCCGGCCGAGGCACGTGTTGAAGCGAGGAGGAGCGGCGACGGACGGGACGGGCCTCGCCCCCGACCCCAATAAAGTAAGAGGACACCTAAGCGATGCATTAAATGCACCTTTTCCTGTAATACGAGGGATAACCTCATGCCACTATAGACCTTTCCACCTCCTGTGTGCCACTGTGGCAACCCCTTTTTTCCTATAAAAGGAGGCCCGAGGCGACGAGGAGAGGGATTCGGCTCTTTGGAACCACACACTGACCACAACTAGTTCGAGAGCTCAAGAACTCTCAGAAATACACCCACCAAAGCAGGACTAGGGTTTTAAGCATCCTCGCGGCCCGAACCTGGAAAAATGTATCCTTGTGCTGTCTACTAGCCCTGCTCTCCTTGCAACCCTACGCCCCGACAAATGTAGTAGGGATTCTTGTGATCCCATAGGTGTCGTTCCACACCGACAGGTATCATTTCTATTCCAACAAATAAGAAAGATGCAGTTATATGTGTTGACAAGATGTATCGAGACACGGTAGTAGCTGAGGCCATAGAAGCCCTAGATCCTGCCAAGGAAACAAAGAAGGGGAAGAAGGCTACCAGAGATGTCGGCAAGGACTCCAGGAAGCGCACCTCTTTGGAGTGCGTTGCGCCTGTCGATGACCTGCCCGAGAGGTCCACTAGCAAGATACCCAAGGTTGCTTCACATGCTGTGAAAAAGGTCCCGACAAAGCAGGATGGTGTTGACGGTACATTCACCATCAGCGCCACCCTTGATGACAAATAGGAAAGCACCCTTGTTGCCTTCCTGCAGGCGAATGTCGATGTGTTTGCTTGGAAACCATCTGACATCCCCGAAGTTCCCAGGGAGGTAATCGAGCACCACCTAGCTGTCTGCCCTCAAGCTCGGCCCGTCAAGCAGAAGGTCAGAAAGCATGCTTTAGAGCGGCAACCATTTATTGCCGAGGAAATCAAGAAACTTGAAGCATCTGGTTTGGTAAGAGGGGTGCTACATCCATCTTGGTTAGAAAATACAGTGGTAGTCCGCAAGGCAAACGAGAAATGGAGGCTCTACATTGACTTCACTGACTTGAACAAAGCATGTCCAAAAGAGCCTTTCCCCCGCTGCGCATTGACCAGATTGTTGATTCCACCTCCGAGTGTGATTTGCTTTCCTTCTTGGATGCATACTTTGGGTACCATCAGATATTCATGGCCAAGGAAGATGAAGAGAAAACTGCGTTCATAACTCCATGTGGCATGTACTGCTCTGTGCGTATGCCCTTTGGGTTAAAGAGCGATGGATCCAATTTTGCGAGGGCAGTACAGATTGGTTTCGAACCCTAGCTGCATAGAAACATAGAAGCTTATATGGATGATATAGTAGTCAAGACCAAGGATAGATCAACACTAATTCAAGACTTGGAAGAGACCTTTGCAAACTTGCGCAAGATGAATTTGAAGCTAAACCCCGAGAAATGTATGGTCGGTGTCCCATCCGGCAAGCTCCTTGGTTTCTTTGTGTTTCATCGGGGAATAGAGGCCAATCCCGAAAAGATCAAAGCAATTGAGCAAATACAAGCACCCAAGACTATCAAGGATGTAAGGCGTTTGGCTGGATGCAGTGCCGCACTGAGTAGGTTCATCTCCAAGTTTGCTGAACGCTCCTCGCCATTTTTCAAAATATTGAAAAAAGCTGGCGTGATGATGTGGACCCCGGAAGTAGAGGCAGTGCTGCAAGACCTAAAAACTTACCTTTCCTTTGCTCCCACCTTAGTCGCGCCCAAATCAAAAGAGCTATTGTTGATATACATAGCTGCAACGAATCAAGTGGTTAGTGCAGAACTGGTGGCACAGAGAGAAGTGGATGAGGAAGCAGCTGGAGCAACTGATCCCTCCGGAGATGGAACCGAAGCACCCACAACAGGACTTGACACAAACCAGGGAGAGGCAAGGCTAACCAGCAAGGGAAACTCCAAGACCGTGGCAAGGAAGAAAGTGGTGTGATACGTCCATTTTGCATCATGTTTTCTTACTATTATTTACAATGTTTTTATCCATAATAATGCTTTTTGGAGTAATTCTAATGCCTTTTCTCTCGTAATTTGCAAGGAACTCACCAAGAGGGAGAATTCCAGCAGCTGGAAATCTAGACCTGGAAAATCTATGTCAGGCCACCTATTCTGCACAAATCCAAATGAGCTAAAACTTTACGGAGATTTTTATGGAATATATAAGAAATATTGCAGCCAATAAGTACCAGAGGGGGGCCACCAGGTGGGCACAACACACGTGGCGCGCCCTGGTGGATTGTGGCCTCCTTGGCCCACCTCTGGTGCACATCTTCTGGTATATAAGTGGTTTTGACCTAGAAAAAAATCACAATAATACTTTCGGATGGAGCACCGCCGCCTCAAGGCGGAACTTGGGTAGGAGCACTTTTGCCCTACGGCGGAGCGATTCTGCCGGGGGAACTTCCCTCCCGGAGGGGGAAATCATCGTCATCATCATCACCAACAACTCTCTCATCTTGGGGAGGGCAATCTCCATCAACATCTTCACCAGCACCATCTCATCTCAAACCCTAGTTCATCTCTTATATTCAATCTTGTTATCGGAACTATAGATTGTTGCTAGGGGGTGACTAGTAGTGTTGATTACATGTTGTAGTTGATTACTATATGGTTTATTTGGTGGAAGATTATATGTTCAGACCCATTATGCATATTAATACCCCTCTGATCATGAGCATGTTTGTTGTTTGTGAGTAGTTACCATTGTTCTTGAGGTCACGGGATAAATCATGTTGCAAGTAATCATGTGAATTTGATATGTGTTCGATATTTTGATAGTATGCATGTTGTGATTCCCTTAGTGGTGTCATGTGAACGTAGACTACATGACAGTTCACCATATTTGGGCCTAAGGGAATGCATTGTGGATTAGTAAATAGATGGTGGGTTGGGAGAGTGACAGAAACTTAAACCCCAGTTTATGCACTATTCCGTAAGGGGCCAATTGTATCCTAGAATTTAATGCTATGGTTAGGATTTATCCTTAATACTTTTCTCGTAGTTGCGGATGCGTGCAGGAGGGTTAATCATAAGTAGGAGGCTTGTTCAAGTAAGAACGGCACCTGAGCACCGGTCCACACACATATCAAATTATCAAAGTAGCGAACTCAAATTAAACCGACATGATGATAGTGACTAGATGAAATTCCCGTGTACCCTCAAGAACGCTTTGCTTATAATAAGAGACCATTTTGGCTTGTCCTTTGCCTAAAAGGACTGGTCTACCTTGCTGCATACTTGTTACTATTATCGTTACTTGCTCGTTACAAACTATCTTGCTATTAAACTACTCACTACTTACAATTTCAGCACTTGCAGACACTACCTTACTGAAAACTACTTGTCATTTCCTTCTGCTCCTCGTTGGGTTCGACACTCTTACTTACCGAAAAGAGCTACAATTGATCCCCCATACTTGTGGGCCATCAAGGCTATTTTCTGGCGCCGTTGCCAGGGAGTGAAGCGCCTTTGGTAAGTGGAATTCGGTAAGGAAACATTTATATAGTGTGCTGAAATTGATTGTCACTTGTTACTATGGAAAACAATCCTTTGAGGGGTATGTTCGGGGTATCTTCACCTCGACCGGAACCACAATTAATTGCCCCTCAAGATACATCACCTATTGAAAATATTGAATATGAAATTTCCTTCGGGTATGGTAGAAGAACTGCTAGCTAATCCTTATGTAGGAGATGGAACGGAATATCCTGATATGCACTTGATACATGTGGAACAAATTTGTGGATTGTTTAAGCTTGCAGGTCTACCCAGGTATGAAGTTATGAAAAAGGTTTTCCCCTTATCTTTGAAGGAAAAAAGCACTGGCATGGTATAGGCTATGCGATGATATTGGATCATGGAATTGGAATTGTTTAAAATTGGAGTTTCACAAAAAAATATTATCCTATGCATCTAGTTCATCATGATCGGAATTATGTATATAATTTTTGGCCTTGTGAAGGAGATATATCGCTCTAGCTTGGGGGAGGCTTAAGTCATTTCTATATTCATGCCCCAATCATGACCTCTCAAGAGAAATTATTATTCAGAATTTTTATGCTCGGCTTTCTCGTAATGATCAAACCATGCTGGATACTTCTTGTGCTGGTTCTTTTATGAAGAAGACTATTGAATTCCGGTGGGATCTTTTGGGAAAAAATTAAACGCAACTCTGAATATTGGGAACTCGACAAAGGTAAAGAGTCAGGTATAAAGCTTAAGTATGATTGTGTTAAATCTTTTATGGATACCGATGCTTTTCAAAAGTTTAGCACTAAATATGGACTTGACTCTAAGATAGTAGCCTCCTTTTGTGAATCTTTTGCTACTCATGTTGAACTCCCTAAAGGGAACTGAATTAGATATCAACCACCTATTAAGGAAGAAATTAAAGAACCGATATCAATTAAAGAAAAAACTATACTTTATAATGTTGATCCAGTTGTTCCTACTGCTTATTTTGAGAAACCTCCTTTTCCTGTTAGGATAAAGGAACATGCTAAAGTTTCAACTATGGTTAACAAAAGCTCTGTTAGAACACCTAAACTTGATGAAGAAATTAGAGTTGAACCTAATATTGCTATAGTCAAAGATCTCTTGGAAGAATATGTCGATGGGCATACTATCTACTTCTGTGAAGAAGCTGCTAGAATTGCTAAACCTGATGGAAAAGATAAAAATAGACCTGTTGTTGGCATGCCTGTCATTTCAGTTAAAATAGGAGATCACTGTTATTATGGTTTATGTGATATGGGTGCTAGTGTGAGTGCTATTCCTCACAAGTTATATCAAGAAATTAGGGAGGAAATATCACCTGTTGACACTACAAAAAAAGACACATCCATGACATTTTGGGCCGAATAATTATTTTTTCTGTCATACTTATGACACTTCTATGACGATAATTGTGACAAAACCCAGTATCATCATGGATGTGGTGGGGTCCTACTTCTATGACAAAAAATCATGATAGAAAA
This sequence comes from Triticum urartu, assembly GCF_003073215.2. Classification (NCBI taxonomy): domain Eukaryota; kingdom Viridiplantae; phylum Streptophyta; class Magnoliopsida; order Poales; family Poaceae; genus Triticum; species Triticum urartu. The sequence goes on along the minus strand of NC_053024.1, from coordinate 226,745,988 downwards.
TGGGCTTTTCGTCCTGGGCGGGCCCGAGACGCAGCTGCATGACATTCTTTGGGCCGTCCATGATATAAAAAAACCATGGTAGAAGCGAGGGTGAGGAAAATATCGGGGAGTTCCCGGTTGCAGTGGGTGGTCGGGGGCCGAGCGATGCACGTTTCTCTCATACATACGCGCGTGTGTGCATGGCATTGGGCTCTAACTGAACCCGAGTGAGGCGTTGGGCTCTAACTGAACCCGAGCGATTGCACTGCAGGCTACGCGTTGCTGTACCCAAGCGATCGATCGATCCCTTGCTATTAGCTGAACCTGAGTGTGATTCCTTCGCTACTGCCTCTAACTGAAGCCGGTCGATGCTGCCTCTGGATGAACAGTGAGCGTTGTTGAGGGGGTTTGGATGAACAGTTCCTGGTGGGGGTTGGATGAACGGGACCCCGTGGTAGTAGAGGTAGTTGCCGCTGGATGAACTGTACCCCGATCGATCGAGCCGGTGGATGAACAGGACCCCGTGGAGGGCTGGATGAACAGGACCCCTTGGAGGGCTAGTTGAACAGTAGCCAGTGGAGGGTTGGTTGAACAGTAGCAGGTGGAGGGCTGTATGAACAGTAGCCCGTGGAGGGGTGGTTGAACAGGACCCCCGTGGAGAGGGTTGGTTGAACAGTAGCCGGTGGAGGAACGCGTGGTGGAGGCTGGATGAACAGGAGCCTGTGGATGAACAGTCGTAGGTGAAGTCTGGAGGAGGTCGACGGTGGATGAACAGTAGTCCGTGGAGGCTGGAGGAGGTTGACGGTGGATGAACAGTAGCCCGTGGAGTCTCGTTTTGCGGTACACCACACCCCTCCCGATGAACAGGACCCCCGTTTCAACCGTAGCTCTCCAACACAAGTCCGTTTCCTCCTTTTTGCTATACGCCACACCCCTCCCAGTCAACAGGACCCCATTTCGACCGTAGGAGGTCCAACAGAATTCCGTTTCCTCCGTTTTGTGTTATGCCAGACCCCTCCCGATGAACAGGATCCCATTTCGGCCGTGGCCGGTCGAACACAAGGCCGTTTCCTCCGTTCTGTGGTACGCCAGGCCTCGTTTCCATTGGCTATTATGTCCAAGCCGGTTGGCTCCCCATGAACATGATGATGCATTCTGTTCCGACCCAGCCGGTTGGCTCCCCATCAACATGATGACGACGCAATTTCTCTGTTCCATCCCAGCCATGTACACGGGCCTGGCCGTACGTATGCGTGAGTAGGCGTTCGACACCCCGCCCGTATGTACGTACATCGCCGTATTTACTTTCTTGCACCCTGGCCGCTGTACGTACGTGTACATGCTACGTGCACGCCTCCACTACCACACGTGCGCGCCTCTACTACCACACGTGCGCACCTCTACATCGACCAGTATGTACGTACACGTTCACGACCAGAATGACATCGCTATGTATGCTTCGACCAGGTAGGTCCCGACGGTCAGGCACTTCCTTGCGTGCGAATATGTAGCTGGTCTTTCCCAGCAGTTAGGGGGAAAACGTTTTTTTGGGTGAAATACGGTGGCCCGTCCGGTGGGTCCCTACTGTCAGCCTCTCCACGTACAGTACTCTTCCGATGGAAGTCGTTCCTTGACCATGTTGACCACGCCACACCGAGAGCACCAGGGTGGTGGATGACGGTGAGGCCTAGGAAGGGGACGACGTAGAGCTGGGGAAGACACGGCAGTGGATGCCCACGCGAAGGGGAGTACGTGGGTTGATTGCTTCGGCTGCAGTGTGAGGCTGCCGTCGCTGGAGAATAACATGAGGTGTGGGTGAGTATAGAGGGATGGCATGGCCAGCGGTGGTAGCACAGCCGAACACGGGAGGCAGGAGCTGACAGCATGGCCGACGCTTGTTTGGGCGGCTGGAGCAAGAATACCAGAGGTTGAAGAAGCACTACGACCATTGGATGGACATCATAGAATCACTAGAGCTAGAATCGTTCATATTGACTAAGTTGACAAAGCTCTCCGTCCCCGTCATCTTAGTACGCCCACAAGTCAGCCTCCCATAATGGCGGGTCCCAGCTAGCAGGGGGAGTATTCATTTTTTTGTGCGTAATAAGGATGCACTTCCTTATGTGTGAAGATATAACTGGTGGGTCTGAGCTAACAGCGGGGGGAATGTATTTTTCAAGAAATACAGAGGCCCTTTTTGTGGGTGCCAACTGTCAGGTGGACGAATCATTATTTTCTGCGTAATAAGGAGGCATTTTCTTGTGTGGACCCCTACTGTCAGCCTCTTCCGATGGTTGTTGTTTGTTGACCATGTTGACCTTGCCGCGCCGAGAGCACAAATGCGGTGGACGAGGGCGAGGCCCAAGAAGGGAATGACCCGGAGCCGGTGAAGCCACCATAACGGATGCCCACGCTGAGGGGTGTACGAGCGCTGACTGGTCGGCTGCGGGGTGAGACTGACGTCGCTTGAAAATAACAGTATGTGCGGGTGGGTAGAGGGATGACCTGGCGGCAGCACAGCCAGCCACGGGAGGAGGGAGCAGGCAGTCCCACCGGCGCTGGTTTGGGCAGCTGGAGCAGGAAGATCAGAGATTGAAGAAGCACGGCGGTCGTTGGATGGACATGCAACAGTCACTGCTCTGTGTTGAATAAGTTGACAAAGCCTTGCGTACGCCTCAAAAAAAATTAGGACAGCGCCGTCGTCAACCTAGTAGGCCTAGAAGTTAGCGTCCAAATCTGTGGAAAACATCATACAGCCCATTAGCCATTATTTTCAATAATTTACATGGTACCCGACCCTCCTTCGAGTAAACAACCGCTACACGTGTCGAATTATCACGTGGGCTGCCTTTTCGTACAGAAACGAACTCCACCGTGTACTGCGCGGGTGTGGCCGTGAATGAGACGTGAGTACATGCGTCCTGCGTGCACCTCTTCTTTAGGTGCAGGTACGTACGTGGGTGGGTGTGAGAGAGATGGTTGTGCGAAACCAAGGCAATGTGTCGATGATATCTCAAACAAAAAATGTAACATATGCAATGTGTGTGACACAGAGTCATGGATATATCATATATAGAGGGAGCGATCCACGAGAAGAGAGTGGAGGGATCATCGGCGTGAGATATCGGTAGAATGAAAAACAGGGATGAAGTGTGTGGCTGCGCGATCGATAAAGAGTGCCATCGAATTTTTTTTTGCCCACGTCAAAGATATAGGGTGGTTGGCCTACTGGAATTTGAGAGGGCAGAGGTGCAATTTTTCTCTGTGGCATGGATACCTACCTACAACGTTCGACTATCTGTGGGGGGGGGGGAGGGGGCTGAGACCTAACTATAGAGAGGTAGATCGACTAGTATATGTGTGGAGAAGGAGAGAGACCTAGCTATGTATAGAGGGAGATCGATCGGCATCCATGGATATGTGTAGCAGAGGAATAAGGTTGGGAGAAAGACAAAGGTAGAGTGTGTGGTGGAGTGGCGTCTCACAAATGGTGGGAGAGGCCTGCTAGACAAACGGACGGTACGAGTGCAATATCAATAAGAGAGGGCAGGGATGTCTGTCTGTCTATGCACGTGCGAGTGAGGGACGGGTTGGGAGGTATGCAAGGTTATGAGGGAAGACGATATGGTTGTGGTAAGCGTACGTAACTACATAGGAAGATCAACCGTCGTGTGTCCAAGAAAGGGAGCGACATAACTAGTGAGGTAAGTCTATCGGTGCGTGGGGAAAAGAATTATAGTCGACCTAGCTATATGTAGGGAGATCAGTACGTATACATGCATGCATGTGTTAGAAGCAAATAAGGTCTGGATAGACAGACAGGGGGAAAGGGGTGCAACTAGGAGGTGGTGTGAGAGGCCTACTATGTCGAGGGGGGGGAGTGTGTGACTATGAGGTCGATGAAAAGAGGGGCGGGAGTGTGCACCTGCGTGGAACCGTACTGGACATAGGGGACATGGACAGTGAGAAGAGAAGAGGGGAAATATGTGTTTGTGGTAGGCACACTTGGCTAGAGAGGTATATCGACTGGAGTGTGCCGGAAAGAAGGAGTCGGGGGCCTACACACATCACGGGTGAACCACCTAAAGGGAAATAACGAACGTGCGTGATGGAGGCGACGCTGAGGGAGGGTGAGAGGGGGGCGGGCGTGGCATGTACGATAGAAAATTAGCGCAAGCTAGCTACAATGAGAAGAGGATCCTGAAGGTGTTAAAGATGAACATAGATCATAATTCATTATTAAAAAGTGGATACAAATACTTGAAGAAGATATGATAATGTAGAACACTGATTATAATTTGGGCGAGTTGTGGCTTTTGCAGCTCAGGGCTAAATACTTGTCATAATGTAGGGGGCTTGGCACTATACTTTGTGTGATAAACACGGTGTACGTATGGAACATGGTTTAGATTATGAATATATAGTTAGTACATCAAATGTACTATTATTTGGAATCAACATCAAGTGTATTCAAAAGATTGAATTCGAGTTCATATAGTACACATAGTTCATATCTATCTCTATAGTAATCATGTAGTGTGTTGTTAAGCTAATACATGAATGATGGTTGAAGTTGGAAACAATCATGATTGTAGATTCTTATTGAAATAGTGAAACGAATTCATTTTCAATTCGAATTGCAGCGGTAGTATAGACATTTGGAATGCACTAAAATGTTGGCATGAGTAGGTTACATGCATTATACAGCCAGTGAAAAAAAATTAATTGGACATAACATGGATCCATACCCCCCCTCCTTCCATCTATAGAGGGCCTAATGCGTTTTTAAGACCGCTTTTGACTATTGACAAGATTAATAGTACAGGACATGCATAATGTGAAAATTATATCATTGAAAGCTCCTTTCACACACGAATTGAATGGTGTGCTTTGTGTAAGTTGCATGTCATATATTATTGCTCTAATATTTTGTTGGTCAAATTTAGCCTCGAAAAACACATTAGGCCCTATATAGATGGAAGGAGGGAGTAGCTTTTGAAAGTGCGTTATATCGACTAGAGGGGGGGTGAATAGGCGATTTTTATGAAAATCTTCAAAACGTGAGAGTTATGAAGACAAACAGTGAAGATTATGCCTATTACTGTGCAGCGGAAGTTAGATTACACTAGGCCAGCCATGGTCATGTATTCAATAGAGTGAAAGCGCAATGACAAACAGCTTCAGTGTAATAAGGATCAGGTAGGAAGAAGTTATGAAGCCAAACAGATCATACATTCATGTTGTGAAGACAAAAGATAAAGCAAGCATGCAATGGCTTCACAATGAATAACTGTAAGTAAAAGGAAGTGAAGATGAAACCAGTGACACGTTGAAGACAATGATTTGTTGGACCAGTTCCAGTTGCTGTGACAACTGTACGTCTGGTTGGAGCGGCTAGGTATTTAAACCAAAGGACACACAGTCCCGGACACCCAGTCAAGGACACTTAGTCCAAGACACCCAGTCCTCACCGTTTTCTCCTTGAGCTAAGGTCACAGACCTCGCCCAATCACTCAGGTAAGTCTTCAAGGTAGACTCCCAAACCTTCACAGACTTCGTTCACTGGCAATCCACAATTCTCTTGGATGCTCAGAACGCGACGCCTAACCGTCTGGAGGATGCACAGTCCTCAAGTGTAATAAGTCTTCAGATCACACAGACAAGAAGACTTAAGTGATGCCCAATTTACTCTGGCTCTGGGTGGTTAGGGCTTTTCTCCTCACTAGGAATTTTTCTTTCAAAGGCTTCGAGGTGGGTTGCTCTCAAACGACAAAAGCCGTGCACTGAAATCTGAGCAGCCAACCGTTTATGGTTGTGGGGGGTGGACTATTTATAGCCACTTGGCAACCCGACCTGATCTGTCCGAAATGACCCTGGGTCACTAAGGAACTGACACGTGTACCAACGGTCGAATTTTGAACTCACACGGCAACTTTACTTGGGCTACAAGTAAAGCTGACTTGTCTGACTCTGGACAAGATTTTCTTCAAAGTCTTCGCTCGAAGACAATAGGATTGAATTAGGCATCACTTCAGTCATTCTGACTGGTTCTCTGGGACCCCCACTTAACAGTACGGTGATTCCTATGACACAACATAAATGAAATAAAACTACGAAGGTTCTAAGTCTTCGAGTTCCATAAGCTTCATAGGGAGTCTTCTCATGTCATTGTCTTCAATATGAATATCTTCATAACCAACCATTGTCTTCATGTCTTCGTACATTTTTAGGGGGTCATCTCTGGTAATAAAACCGAATCAATGAGGGACTTCTACCTGTGTTTTCCTGCAATTCTCACAAACACGTTAGTCCCTCAACTAGGTTTGCCGTCAATACTCCAAAACCAACTAGGGGTGGCACTAGATGCACTTACAATCTCCCCCCTTTTTGGTGATTGATGACAAACTAGTTGAAGTTTTCAACGGGGAACATAATTTGTGAAATAGTAAAGGAATTTGTCTTCATAAGTTGCAAGGGCTCCCCCTGAAGATGTGCATATAAGTAATTTGCCTTGTGAATGCAAATGCACATGGCAGGTTGTACTTGTGGAGATCCACTTCAACTTATGATGAAAATCCACTATGCATGTGAAAGTATATGAAGATAATGACATGCATAATGGAAAATGGACGTCTGCAGTTAGAGATGAGTGCGGAATTTATCGTCGCACATGCGGAATTTATCTTCGCATAACGGAGTGAAAAACAGGTAGCAGACGGCCATCAAGGCTAAGTGTTACAACTCAAAGAAGCAAATGTAGCAAAAATGGGAGTTGTAAGCACGAAGCAAAATGTAGCAAAATATTAAGGCACCCACCCAAAGTGACCCGCTTGAAGACTATAAACATCATGCTTCTCCCCCTTTTGTCAGTGATGACCAAAAAGGTTTGAAGACATAGAGTTTTCTACGCGTTCCCAGGCGCAGCAGGATCGGTGGAGTGGTTTGGTGGCGGTGCAGATGAGCTTGGTGCAGATTCGACGTGTGTTGAAGCAGGTGGAGATGATGTCGTGTCGTCGTCTTCTTCAATAATCGAGGCAGACACGGTGGCAGCAGAAGAAGAGAATTCTGACTCTTCAAGTGATGGTGTGCTTCGCATCACAGCTCTTCTTGGAGGCGTGGAGTCAAATTGGAATCTCTCTCTGAAGCCATCCTCTTGCAGTTCAGCTTCATTGCTCATCATGGTGAGGCCTTTCCAAGTGCGGCGACAGGTCTCGTGTGCGACAAACGCATTCTTGGTTGCTAGATTTCTGATGCGATTGATGTCTTGCATGATGCTTCTCATCTGCCGTTTGAGCCAGTCGTGATGCCTATCTTGCTTTTGGTGAAGAGCCACAAGAAGCTCTCGGTCATTGAGTGCTCGAGCGCGCTTCTTGGGTCTCTTGGCAGCTGTGCTGTCAGTGGCTTCAGTCGATGCAGGGGCACGTGTGGTGCCAGCCATTGGATACACTCGGGAGAGAGCTTCAACACCTTCAATATTTTGAGTGAAGCTCTGGTGTTCTGCATTTTGAAGACTTAATGGTTGCTTGCCAGGCTCTGGATATATTGCTTCAGCAGATGTATCCACATCTGGCAAAAATATCCTATGGTTGCGGGCTGAGGGTTGATAGGAGATTGCAGAGTGAAGCTTGATCAGCCTCATAACCCAAGGAGCATAGAACTTTAATCCAAACAGTTCTGAGGCAGATGCTGCAAAGTGACGGATGAAGAGATCCTGTGCATTGAAGCATTTTCCATGAAGAATGCAGAAGATGAGAGTCTTCATTGCACCATCAATTGTTGCATATCGAGAGTGTCCCTTTACAGGCCATAGAGTCCGCCTTATGATGTGATATATTGTTCTGGGCAGGTACTCTAAGTCTTCAATGAACAACCTAGTTGGATAGGGTGCATTAGGAGGCAGTGGCTTCATTATTGAGAGCATCTGACTCATATCTGGCTTAGGACGCTGAAATATGCTCTCAATTGCTTCAGCATGGAGTTGGCACCCTTCTTCAAAGAATTCGCCAGGAGTGGGAAGGCCGGTAAGCTCAATTAGGTCGAAAGCATTGGCTTCATGATGGATATTGCCTGTCATCCACTCCAGAATCCATGTCTTCGGATCTCTGTTATAGCCTTTGATATGCAAAGTGGCATAGAACTGGAGCAGAAGCTCTTCGTTCCAGTGCTCTTCATCAGTGATAAATGGCAGCAAACCCACTTGCTTGAAGCAATCCAGTGCTTCTTCCAAACCAGGCAGACCAGCAACAGCTTCAACCTCAAGGCGCTTGTGAGGAAAGATGCGGCCTTGGTTGTATAGGATGCATGAATAATAGCTGCGCTGTTGATGGCTCCAGAACCTATCTGATACAATCTGTTCCCTTGAATAAGGGTTCTTGGAGCGGTCGAAAAACGTGTTATCTGCCCTGAAGCCGTTGATGTTGAAGGAACCAGGAGCTGATGCAGGACCTGGGAACCTTGGCAGTCGTGGGATCGGCTTCTAGACCTGGGGTCTGTACGCAATATGATAGTTGAATTGTGGTCCGGCAGCAGACTCAGGCACAGAATGTTCAGGAGCAGTAGCTTCATTGTCTTCTGAAGCTATTGTTGGGTTGGGCTCCACATTTGCTTCGGCGTTGTTTGTGGCAGCCTCAACATTTGCAGACTCAGGAACGTTCTCCTGGAGAACTGCTTCTTGTTGGTGTGGGGGAGTTGGAGCTTGTGGTATCTCTGCATGCTCTTCGGCTGATGCAGCCGGAATGTCGTCAGCAGCCTGAGCCCTTGGCCCTTTGCGAAGCCTACGGAATGTAGGCGCCGGTGGAGTTGTAGTGGGTTGGGGCTCATCTTCCTCCTGTGGGCGATCTGCCCACGATGCATCTTGTGTGATTGGCGTCAATGGACGACCAATACTGATCAGTTCGCTTATCTCAAGCTGAGGAAGGGCTGCATCACCTTGCACATTGTCTTGGAGACCAATGTCTTCAGCAGCGTTGGGTTCATGCACAGTCAACTGACGATCTGCGTCAGGATAGCGGACGGAGAGGGGTTCAACTGTCAAGGGCTCTGTGGGAGCAGCCTGAGATTTCTTGGTCTTGCGCTTCTTGATGATGGGTTCAGAAGGAGAGGCTTCAGAATGTTTTCTCTTCTTAGCTTCAGCCTCTGCAGTCCGTGTCTTCTTGTGCTGTGAGGCGGTTGATCGACTCTTTGGCTTCGAGCCAGTCGTTGCAGCGGGGAAGACAATTGGAGCAGTTTCTGACCTTGGCGCTTCAGGTTCAGGCACAGCATCCTTCTTTTTCTTCTTCACGGCCATCCTGGGGTCAATGCCGGGACGCCCAAGTGCCTTGCGCTTCTCTGCCTCATTGTAGGCCTGCACGCAGCGATCAGCCAAAGTCTTCATGCGCTCTCGCGAGCCTTGAGCTTCAGCACGCGTCTTCAGAAAGTTCTCTTTCAGCTCGTGCAACATGATCTTGAAGTTTTTCACTTCTTGCACGCTGAGCTTGGCCACGTGCTTCTTGAACTGAGCCTTTTCATAATCAATTTTCTGCTTCAGTTCTACAATTCGCTGGGCTATTGCAAGTTCTGAGGCAATTGCACCTTGAAAGGCAACGCTGAGGCCTATGGGCAGCTGCAGATCGTTGAAGCTGATGTCCGGTGAGGCAAACCATTCATCGATGAAGTTGTGGATGATGGCGACATCAAACAGAGGCAGATTGTTGAAGATTTCAGCCTCCTCCTTGCTCTTGATGAGCTGCTCAAGAGCATCATCTCCAAGATCTTCATCGCTTGAGAGATCAATGGCTTCGCAGCGCAGAATGTCAGCAGCTGTGAGCTCTTTGCCTGTGTGTGGCTGAGGCTTATTGGCTTCTTGGGGCTTGGACACTCGCGATAAGCCTTCTGACTGCATACTGGCTTCAGGAGGTGCAGTTGCTAAAGGCTTCACTCTTGCGATCTTGGGAGAAGCGGCTGGCTTTGAAGCTTTTGGCTTCTTCTGCTTCGGCTTCGGCGCAGCAGGGGCGTCATCTGACTCAGTATCTGCTGGAGGGTCATTCACAGCAGTCCCTTGGACTAAGATGCGAGTGATGAGGCCTGCAAGATTGGCATACGGCCCGATGATATTGGGATCGGCGTCGCGTGTGCCATCTGCCCTTGGTGAGGAGGGACCGGGGTTGAAGTCAAGCCCAAATTTCTTCTTATTTATCTTCGCTGATTGTTGTGCAAACTGAAAGTTGCGCTTGAAGAGATTATCATCGCGGCACTAGAGAAGTGATGACGGATGTGCTTCAGCTGGTTGTGGTCCTCTCACCATGCATGGATAGAAGCCTTGAGCAATGGCTTCGACTCTGGACCTGGGTACGAGATTTTTGTATAGTACGTCTCCCCACGGTCTCTTGATGGCGCACTTCTCCGCATATTCCTGAGTGACGAAGCGGTAGTGGAACCATTGCTCTGCCCAATATCTTCGAATCCATTGGATTCGTGTCTTGCGCTGACCATAGCTTTCTTCAGGATCAGTTTTGTACATCTCTGCCAATTCATCAGGCAGATCTTTGGACGTTTCACCATGTCGCTGTCTGCCTCCCTTCCTTGCTGCTGTTTCTGAAGCCATGAATAACTTGGAAGGCTTCAAGATGTTCAAAGGCTTCAAAGGCTTCCTTTTGCAAGAACCGGCTTCAGGAGAGTTGATGTGATGCTGCAAGTACTCTGCAAATGAATGCAGACTATGAGAACCAAAGGATTCTCCCACGGACATGTACCTGTGACAGCATTAAGGTGCGAGGGAAGGGGAAGAGGTCATATGCATTCTCAGAAGGTTTTGAAGATAAATCGGTTTAGAAGACATAGACCTCATTGTGCGAAGACATTCACTCACAGATAAGAAGTTGGTTCCAGATTTGTACGAACCCACAGATCAGTACAAGTGAGGAATCTAACTACCTTATGAAGCACAAGTGAATATACTAGGCATGTCATGAGATGTAGCGAGATAACTAACTGATGTGAAGAGAAACTCCTTATGGCAGAAAGTGACTGAACTATGGAATCAAAAGAGGCTGTAAAAAGAGGTTTTATTTACCACACTTGGAACTGCTAGACGAAGTGAGAGTTGAGGTCGAGCAGTTCGATCCTCCGTGCCCTAACTTGGCGACGGAAGACACCTACGGCGACGGCGGAGAGAGCGATGTCCGCTGTCGGCGTGAAAACGGCATCGGAGAGGTTGCGGCAGTGAAGCGCTTCGTCGCCGGCGTCGTCGAGTGCTAGCGGTGGCGCTAGGGTTCGTGCGAGGGTGGAAGAAGGAGATAATGACCGTAGTGAATAGTGTATTTATAGGGATAGAGGCGGCACTGCGCTATTACGCAGGTACCCCTGGCGGTTCGCATTTGAGGCACGCGTGGCCAGTTAGAGGAAGATTGGGATTTGTTCCACGTCCCACGCACGCCTAAATTGTCGGGCGGTCGTTCCTGCTTCTCCGGTTATTATGTGGAGGACTGAGCATTAAAAACGGACTTTTATGGTTGTCACTATGTCTTCAGCTGACAAGGACACAGTGAAGACATTTGACAGTTTCAACAGAATGCATATGACTTGGAGAGATAGAGTTTGAGATAGAAAGCATAGAGAGGTTAGGGTCCGATCACATTCACTTAGTTCAAAAGATTCAACCCAGAAGACATAGCTATAAGTGAATGCTGTAGAGGACAGAACATCAGTACATATATATCCATTTAATCAACGCAGTGAAGATAATTATGAAGACATATTGAGAATGAAGCCAAACCAAATGTGAAGACATTGAGAGGTAACGCCATGAGAGAAACACTTCAAAATGGAACGTTTGGTGGTGGCGTTACCCACCGTATAGGAAGTATTAGACCCAGACACGGCGCACAATTATCGTGGCGCTCCGAAGTCAAATTCCACATTAATGTATTCACACTTAGAATGTATGTCTTCATTGTTTGAAGATATACGCTACTTCGTGTGTTGCACATCTAAGTCATCAATATGCTTAAGTGTTAGGATGTGTGCCTGATCACAGGACATTTGAGGATTCCAAGATATTTAGCTCACACCATAACTTGCAAAATCTCTTCTCATCCAAGGGCTTGGTGAAGATATCTGCCAATTGCTCTTCAGTGTTGACGTGTATAATATCAATGTCTTCCTTCACAACATGATCTCTGAGAAAGTGATGACGAATTCCAATGTGCTTTGTCTTCGAGTGCTGAACTAGGTTGTTGGCAATCTTGATGGCGCTTTCGTTGTCGCAGTAAAGTGGCACTTGCTTCAAATGAATGCCATAATCCTTGAGTGTTTGCTTCATCCACAGAAGCTGAGCGCAGCAAGATCCAGCAGCAATGTATTCAGATTCAGCAGTGGAGAGTGATACACAGTTCTGCTTCTTTGAAGACCAACATACAAGTGATCGTCCCAGAAAGTGACATGTGCCTGATGTAGAATTGCGATCAACCTTGTCACCAGCATAATCAGCATCCGAAAATCCAACCAAATCAAACTCTGAGCCCTTTGGATACCATAATCCTAGAGTTGGGGTGTGAGCCAAATATCGAAGAATTCGCTTCACAGCTAAGTGATGCGACTCCTTTGGTGTCGCTTGAAATCGAGCACACATGCAAACACTAAGCATGATATCTGGCCTAGATGCACATAAATAAAGCAAAGACCCAATCATGGAGCGGTATACCTTTTGATCGAACTCTTTACCATTGTCGTCGGGACCCAGATGATGCTTGGCTGGCATTGGTGTTGTGAAGCCTTTGTAGTCTTGCATACCGAACTTCTTCAGGCACTCTTTAAGATATTTCTCTTGAGATATGAAGATGCCGTTGCGTTGTTGCCGTATTTGAAGACCGAGGAAGAACTTCAGCTCCCCCATCATGGACATCTGATATTGCTCTTGCATCATGTATCCAAACTCTTCACTATACTTCTGATTGGTGCAGCCGAAGATAATGTCATCCACATATATTTGGCACACAAACAGTTCACCATCATATGTCTTCGTGAAAAGAGTGGGATCCAGGGAACCAGGTATGAAGCCTTTGCTTTTCAGAAAGTACTTGAGTGTATCATACCAGGCCCTAGGGGCTTGTTTGAGGCCATATAGTGCCTTGTTGAGCTTATATACCATATTAGGATGTTTTGGATTTTCAAAGCCAGGTGGTTGTGCAACATACACTTGTTCTTCAATCTTGCCATTGAGAAAGGCACTTTTCACATCCATTTGATAGAGAAGTATGTTATGATGATTTGCATAGGCCAGCAGTATGCGTATGGCTTCAAGCCTAGCCACAGGAGCAAATGTTTCATCGAAGTCAATGCCCTCCACTTGAGTATATCCTTGAGCAACGAGACGAGCTTTGTTTCTGACAACTTGACCATGCTCATCTTGCTTGTTGCGGTATATCCATTTGGTGCCTATTATGTTGTGCTTCCGTGGATCAGGACGCTTAACCAGTTCCCATACATTATTCAGCTCAAACTGTTGAAGCTCTTCTTGCATAGCTTGAATCCATTCAGGTTCCATGAAGGCTTCTTCAACTTTCTTGGGTTCTGATATTGAGACGAATGCGAAATGCCCACAGAAGTTTGTTAGCTGAGTTTCCCTTGCACGAGTGAGTGGACCAGGTGCATTGATGCTGTCAAGTATTTTGTCAATTTGTACTTCATTTGCAACACGAGGATGTATAGGGCGAAGACTTTGCTCTTGTTGATCTGTGTTGTCATTTGGAGGTATATCTTCAGGCTGAGCATTGTCTTCATGTGGATCAGGTGCTGAGATGATAAGTTCTTCTTCAGGATGAGCTTCAGAAGGTACAATTTCTCCAGTTCCCATAAGCTTGATTGATTCATTTGCTGGAACTTCATCTAGCACATTTGGCAATTGCTCTCTTTGTGATCCATTGGTTTCATCAAATCGCACATCCACTGTTTCAACCACTTTGTAGTGGAAGAGATTGAAGACTCTGTAGGAGTGCGAATCCTTTCCATATCCAAGCATGAAGCCTTCATGTGCTTTTGGTGCAAACTTTGAGGTGTGGTGTGGGTCCTTGATCCAGCATTTTGCGCCAAATACTCTGAAGTAACTGACATTTGGCTTCCTGCCAGTTAGGAGCTCATAAGATGTCTTGTTCAGAAGCTTGTGAAGATAAACACGATTGATTGTATGGCATGCAGTATCAATGGCTTCAGTCCAGAATTTTCTTGGAGTCTTGTATTCATCTAGCATTGTTCTGGCCATCTCAATGAGTGTTCTGTTCTTGCGTTCAACGACGCCATTCTGCTGTGGCGTGTATGGAGCTGAGAATTCATGTGTGATCCCCAAGGTGTCCAGATATGTATCAAGGCCAGTGTTCTTGAATCCAGTGCCATTGTCACTTCTGATGTGCTTTATCTTGGCGCCAAAATTGTTCATAGCTCGATTTGCGAAGCGTCTGAAGACATCCTGCACTTCAGTCTTGTAAAGGATTATGTGCACCCAAGTATATCTAGAATAATCATCAACAATTATGAAGCCATAGAGGCAAGCAGAAGTAGTAAAAGTTGAGTAGTGAGTGGGACCGAAAAGATCCATGTGAAGCAGTTCGAAAGGTTGAGTAGTGGTCATGATTGTCTTTGAAGGATGTTTTGCCCTTGTCATCTTTCCTGCTTCACAAGCACCGCATAAGTGATCTTTCTTGAACTTGACGCCCTCGATGCCTATGACGTGCTTTTTCTTCGCAAGGGTGTGGAGGTTCCTCATGCCAGCATGCCCAAGCCTTCGATGCCAAAGCCAGCATTCTGAAGCTTTTGCAAGAAGACATACTGCAAGTTGTGGTCCTGCTGAGAAATCTACCACATACAAATCACCTTTCCTATACCCTTCAAACACTAGAGATTTGTCAGATTCCATTAGCACCAGGCAGCGATATTTGCCAAACAATACAATCATATTCAAATCGCAAAGCATTGAGACATACATTAAGTTGAAGCCAAGGGATTCAACAAGCATGACTTTATCCATGTGTTGATCCCTTGAGATTGCAACTCTACCTATACCCAATACCTTACTTTTACCAGTGTCAGCAAATGTAATGTGGCTCTTGTCGGATGGACGTAAAGTTGAGTCCATGAGAAGGCTTCTTTTGCCAGTCATGTGATTTGTACACCCACTGTCAATAATCCATTCTGAAGACTTTGAAGTCACTGGTGTCGTACCCTACAGTGCAGTTAGGGGGATAGGCTTCACGAAGGGTATTGTGAAGCATAAACATTTGACGAACCAGTGGATTATGAAAACTTAGATCCAGATTAGGACTAATAGGGAGAGTAGCATGCGATTCAGGAACGAAGTACATAATGATGCCATTTGGGCAGTTTATCTTGCACCCCACAAGATTTTTATGGTCCCCCGCAATATCATCAGAAGATTTCGTTTTTGTGCTGGAGACCTTTCCCTGCAAAAGAGAGTTAAGCTTTCTTAACCACCCACATCTTCAAGGGTGGCTTAGAAGTTATAAGTCTAAGTGCAACATCTGAGAATTTTGGCTTTGAAGCCTTAGCAAACAGTCTAGCAGGGGGACAATAATACTCATAGGCATAGGCAGAATAATTTTTGGTCATATGAACATGACGGTTCGATGAACCGCTCTCATATTCATATGCCTGAGTATGGTTTCCCTGCAAAACATTTGCGTTAGTGTGACTCAGGTGAGTCCTCTGTCTGTATGAAGCCTTTGGACCGAGGTTTGTCTTCTTCAAGTGAGGTGTCATGAAGACATTCATAGGAAGATTTTCCAGACATGTTTTCGGAACCCAGATCATCTTCATAGGCGGTCCATTCCTGCAGTTAGTAACAATGTACCTGGCAAACACTTCACCATTCTGATTCTTAAACAGTTTATAGTTTGCATCAAAGGATTCATCAATGATAATAGGGTTAGCACAAGTGAAGCCAGATAAATTGGATGGATCTGCTGAAAGTTCCTTTGCAGCAACCCATGTGGTTTTGGGGTACTGCTCAGGTTTCCAGTAAGAGCCATCTGCATTAATTTTCCTCACGAATCCAACACCCTCTTTCCTAGGGTTTCGGTTCAGAATCTGCTTCTCAAGGACATCACATAGTGTCTGATGCCCTTTCAGACTTTTGTACATTCCTGTTTCAAGCAATGTCTTCAACCTAGCATTCTCATCAGCAATAGCAGTGGTATCCTCAGAAGAGGGGTTAGTTACCACATTAACAGTTGAAGATATTGCAACAGTAGTAGCAGTGGAACATTCAGCAACAGAATTAGCATTATCACGCTCAATGCATTTAAGACATGGTGGTTCAAATCCTTCCTGAGCGGGACTGATCTGTTTGGAGCGAAGTGACTCATTTTCCTTTTGAAGATCTTCATGATCCGCTCTCAACTTCTCAAGATCTTGCTTCTTTTGAAGATAATCATAGGAGAGCTTTTCATGAGTAGTTGAGAGAGTCTCAAGACGATCTTCAAGTTCCTGATACTTAACGTGAAGATTTTTTATGTCTTCAATTAAGGATTCAGAACGAGTCATTTCGGCACCCAACAGATCATCGCTTCTGTCTAACAGTTTTTGAATATGTTCCATGGCTTTCTGTTGTTCAGTTGCAATTTTAGCAAGTGTTCTGTAGCTAGGTTTTGAATCACATTCAGAGTCATCGTCACTAGATGTTTCATAGTGAGTAGTACATGTGTTTACCTTGTCACCGCGTGCCATGAAGCAGTAGGTAGGAGTGGAGACGTTCTTGTCATTTGCGTCGGTGTCGGTGTTGCAGTCATTGTCTTCAGTGTTGAAGATGGACTTGGCGACGTATGCTTTAGCCAGACTCGCAATGCCAGAATCAGACTCCTCCTCAGACTCCACCTCTGCCTCCTCAGATGCGGACTCCTCCTCTGAATCCATCTCCTTGCCAACAAACGCACGTGCCTTGCCAGATGAGCTCTTCTTGTGAGATGAAGACTTTGATGAAGACTGGGAAGAAGACTTTGAGTATTTCTTATTTTTCTTGTCGTCAGAATCATATTCTTTGCTCTTCTTCTTCCTTCTGTTCTCATTGTCCCACTGTGGACACTCAGAAATGAAGTGTCCTGTTTTCTTGCACTTGTGACATGTTTTCTTCTTGTAGCCATGAGCAGAAACTTCATCATTCCTTGAGCTTGATCGTGAAGATTTTCTGAAGCCTTTCTTCTTGGTGAATTTTTGGAACTTCTTCACTAGCATTGCAAGTTCTCTTCCAATGTCTTCAGGATCATCAGAACTGCAGTCAGATTCTTCTTCAGATGAGGAGACAGCTTTTGCCTTCAAAGCACGAGTTCGCCCATAGTTTGGACCGTAGATATCTCTTTTCTCAGAAAGCTGAAACTCATGTGTGTTGAGCCTCTCCAGTATGTCAAACGGATCGAGTGTCTTGAAATCAGGACGTTCTTGAATCATCAGGGCCAGGATGTCAAACGAACTATCAGGTGATCTCAGCAGCGTCTTGAGGATTTCATGTTTGGTGATCTCAGTGGCGCCGAGGGCTTGAAGCTCATTTGTGATGTCAGTGAGCCGGTCAAATGTGTGCTGGACATTCTCATTGTCATTTCGTTTGAAGCGGTTGAAGAGGTTGCGAAGAACACTGATTCTTTGATCTCTCTGGGTTGAGATGCCTTCATTGACCTTGGAGAGCTAGTCCCAGACTAGCTTTGATGTCTTCAAGGCACTCACACGGCCATACTGTCCTTTGGTCAGATGACCACAGATGATATTGTTGGCAGTAGAATCCAGTTGAATCAACTTCTTGACATCAGCAGCAGTGACACCTTCTCCAGCCTTGGGAACGCCATTTTTGACGACATACCATAGGTCGACGTCAATGGCTTCAAGATGCATGCGCATCTTATTCTTCCAGTAGGGATATTTAGTTCCATCGAAGACGGGGCAAGCAGCGGAGACTTTGATTATCCCTGCAATCGACATCGCTAAAACTCCAGGTGGTTAAACCGAATCACACAGAACAAGGGAGCACCTCGCTCTGATACCAATTGAAAGTGCGTTATATTGACTAGAGGGGGGGTGAAAAGGCGATTTTTATGAAAATCTTCAAAACGTGAGAGTTATGAAGACAAACAGTGAAGATTATGCCTATTACTGTGCAGCGGAAGTTAAATTACACTAGGCCAGCCATGGTCATGTATTCAATAGAGTGAAAGCGCAATGACAAACAGCTTCAGTGTAATAAGGATCAGGTAGGAAGAAGTTATAAAGCCAAACAGATCATACATTCATGTTGTGAAGACAAAAGATAAAGCAAGCATGCAATGGCTTCACAATGAATAACTCTAAGTAAAAGGAAGTGAAGATGAAACCAGTGACACGTTGAAGACAATGATTTGTTGGACTAGTTCCAGTTGCTGTGACAACTGTACGTCTGGTTGGAGCGGCTAGGTATTTAAACCAAAGGAGACACAGTCCCGGACACCCAGTCAAGGACACTTAGTCCAAGACACCCAGTCCTCACCGTTTTCTCCTTGAGCTAAGGTCACACAGACCTCGCGCAATCACTCAGGTAAGTCTTCAAGGTAGACTCCCAAACCTTCACAGACTTCGTTCACTGGCAATCCACAATTTCTCTTGGATGCTCAGAACGCGACGCCTAACCGTCTGGAGGATGCACAGTCCTCAAGTGTAATAAGTCTTCAGATCACACAGACAAGAAGACTTAAGTGATGCCCAATTTACTCTGGCTCTGGGTGGTTAGGGCTTTTCTCCTCACTAGGAATTTTTCTTTCAAAGGCTTCGAGGTGGGTTGCTCTCAAACGACAAAAGCCGTGCGCTGAAATCTGAGTAGCCAACCGTTTATGGTTGTGGGGGGTGGACTATTTATAGCCACTTGGCAACCCGACCTGATCTGTCCGAAATGACCCTGGGTCACTAAGGAACTGACACGTGTACCAACGGTCGAATTTTGAACTCACACGGCAACTTTACTTGGGCTACAAGTAAAGCTGACTTGTCTGACTCTGGACAAGATTTTCTCTCAAAGTCTTCGCTCGAAGACATAGGATTTTAATTAGGCATCACTTCAGTTATTCTGACTGGTTCTCTTGGACCCCACTTAACAGTACGGTGATTCCTATGACACAACATAAATGAAATAAAACTACGAAGGTTCTAAGTCTTCGAGTTCCATAAGCTTCATAGGGAGTCTTCTCATGTCATTGTCTTCAATATGAATATCTTCATAAACCACCATTGTCTTCAATGTCTTCGTACATTTTTAGGGGTCATCTCTGGTAATAAAACCGAATCAATGAGGGACTTCTACCTGTGTTTTCCTGCAATTCTCACAAACATGTTAGTCCCTCAACTAGGTTTGTCGTCAATACTCCAAAACCAACTAGGGGTGGCACTAGATGCACTTACAATCTCCCCCTTTTTGGTGATTGATGACAAACTAGTTGAAGTTTTCAACGGGGAACATAATTTGTGAAATAGTAAAGGAATTTGTCTTCATAAGTTGCAAGGGCTCCCCCTGAAGATGTGCATATAAGTAATTTGCCTTGTGAATGCAAATGCACATGGCAGGTTGTACTTGTGGAGATCCACTTCAACTTATGATGACAATCCACTATGCATGTGAAAGTATATGAAGATAATGACATGCATAATGGAAAATGGACGTCTGCAGTTAGAGATGAGTGCGGAATTTATCGTCGCACATGCGGAATTTATCTTCGCATAACGGAGTGACAAACAGGTAGCAGACGGCTATCAAGGCTAAGTGTTACAACTCAAAGAAGCAAATGTAGCAAAAATGGGAGTTGTAAGCACGAAGCAAAATGTAGCAAAATATTTATCCGCGCCTTCACAACCCGCGCCTTGCTATCCTGAAATTACAACGCGCGCGAAAACTCCCTCCAGTTGCCAAATCCCGACACGCGAAATCCCCCTTCTAACCCTGAGCTGAAAGGGCTGCTAGTTCAAATCGGTGGGGGTACTTTCGTAACACACCCTACATTTTGGACAAGCGCATCCCTAAGTCATGGTTCCCCCTCCCATCGCCTCCTTTTCACCATTCGAAATCTGGACGCCATACCCTCTCTGCTCCAGCCGCGAAACCCCACCCTCCTCCCCGGATGAGGATTCGTAATCCATTCCGTCGTCCCGCCGGTTCAGCCACCCCGTCCTCCACCTCCTAGGTGCTGCTTCGATGATCGCCTCGTCTATGGCTACTGCTCCATCCCCACAGCACCGCCTTAACCTGCTCCACCAGAACTGCAGCATCCTCACCGACTCCTCGGACGAAGCCGAGGCCTACTCGGTGCCACCAAAGAGGGTGTACACTCATCACATCGCACCTTCTCCTTAACTCGAGCTCCCGGTGCCGATACTTCTCCATCACGCACTCCCATGGAGCAGCTACCTCGAAGCCGGCACCGCGGGTGACATCTCCACGGCGGCTCTTCCTAGTGCAGGGCCCCTTCGGTGGCAGCGTCCATACCAGTCGGATCTGCTGCTGCTGCTCCGGCTATCGCTCGGTCGCTCGCGCTGCAGCAGGTGCTCCGGCTCTCGCTCGCGCAGCTGCTGCTCCGGCTCTTGCTCGCTCGCGCTGCTGCTGCCCGGGCTCTCGCTCGCTCGCACTACTGCTGCTGCTCCGTCTCCCGCTCACTCGCTCGCGCTGTTGCTGCTGCTTCGTCTCTCGCTCGCTCGCACTACTGCTCCCCCCTCGCTTGTGCTACTGCTCTGCTCCTATTTATCTACACTTCAGTCGACTGAATCGAATTTTGGGTCAGTCAATTTTCAGGGGATGGTGGGACCCTCACCGGAGAGGTACCCCACTATCTATCTTACGGTTCTGGGTGGGGTGGTGCTCGCCGGCGGTGGGGGGCGGTGGTGCGGCGGTGGCATGGGCATCACCGGAGAAAAATCTTGACGCGGGGGGGGGGGGGGGGGGGGGGGGGCTAGAGGGCAGGCTGGGGCAACGGCAGACCGACGGTGGGGAGTTGTTTCGCGGCGGCGAGGTGGCGATGGGTAATTGTTTCGGGGCGGCAAGGCGGCGCGGGGTTCGGCCGGTGGTGGTTGGCGGCTCAGGGGGGTGCAGGTTGAAGATGAACTGTGCTACCTCTTCAGCATGCGTTGGTTTTCCCTTGAAGAGGAAAGGGTGATGGAGCAAAGTAGCGTAAGTATTTCCCTCAGTTTTTGAGAACAAAGGTATCAATCCAGTAGGAGACCACGCGCGAGTCACCTCGTACCTACACAAACAAATAAGAACCTCGCAACCAACGCGATAACGGGGTTGTCAATCCCTTCACGGCCACTTGCAAGAGTGAGATCTGATAGAGATAATAATAATAATAAGATAAATATTTATGGTATTTTTATAATATAAATTGAAATTAAAGATTGGAAAATAAAATAGATTGGAAACTTGTATGACGGAAGATAGACCCGAGGGCCATAGGTTTCACTAGTGGCTTCTCTCAAGATAGCATAAGTATTACGGTGGGTGAACAAATTACTATCGAGCAATTGATAGAATGGAGCATAGTTATGAGAATATCTAGGTATGATCATGTATATAGGCATCACGTCCATGACAAGTAGACCGACTCCTGCCTGCATCTACTACTATTACTCCACACATCGACCGCTATCCACCATGCATCTAGAGTATTAAGTTCATAAGAATGGAGTAACGCTTTAAGCAAGATGACATGATGTAGAGGAATAAACTCATGCAATATGATATAAACCCCATCTTTTTAACCTCGATGGCAACAATACAATACGTGTCGTTTCCCCTACTGTCACTGGGATCAGGCACCGCAAGATTGAACCCAAAGCTATGCACTTCTCCCATTTCAAGAAAGATCAATCTAGTAGGCCAAATCAAACATTGTTCATAGATAATCTTGATCATAAACCCACAATTCATCGGATCTCGACAAACACACCGCAAAACAAGATTACATCGAATAGATCTCCAAGAGAATCGAGGAGAACTTTGTATTGAGATCCAAAGAGAGAGAAGAAGCCATCTAGCTACTAGCTACGGACCCGAAGGTCTGAAGTAAACTACTCACACATCATCGGAGGGGCCATGGAGTTGATGTAGAGGCCCTCCGTGATCAATGCCCCCTTCGGCGGAGCTCCGGAAAAGGCCCCAAGATGGGATCTCTTGGGTACAGAAGGTTGCGTCGGTGGAAATAGGGTTTCGTGGTGCTCCTGGATGTTTTCGGGGTATGTGAATATATATATATAGGAGGAAGAAGTAGGTCAGTTGAGCCACGAGGGGCCCATGAGGGGGGAGGGCGCGCTCAAGGGGGGTAGGCGCGCCCCCTGCCTCGTGGCCACCTCGTTGGTTGCTTGACGTCCACTCCAAGTCCTCTGGATGATGTTTGTTCCAAAAAAATGACGCTCCCGAAGGTTTCATTTCGTTTGGACTCCATTTGATATTCTTTTTCTGCAAAAAACCGAAATAGGCAGAAAACAGCAATTTGGGCCTCGCCTCCGGTTAATAGGTTAGTCCCAAAAATAATATAAAAGTTTAAAATAAAGCCCATTAACATCCAAAACCAATAATATAATAGCATGGAACAATAAAAAATTATAGATACGTTGGAGACGTATCAAACTGCAGGCCCTCCCTAAACTATCCCCTGTGAAGTGCCTCTCTGCTACCATTGCATTCAGTTTTGACAGTAACATTCAGATTCCACAGTAAATTTTAGTTTCGACAGTTAAGTTCAGAGTCAACAGTTTTTACCTCATCTGTTGTAGTCAGGTGATTTTTGGTGATGTAAATTTTACATCTATCACTTTTTGGTAATGCATTTTACATCATCTATTGGAGATGCTATTAGAATCCCACTTGAGATTAATAATGTCTGTCTGGTGCTGCTTCAGCCTTGATGTCTTACGGCTCACCGGAGCTGCTCCAAGGACGGAACGATCCATCACAACAGAGCAGTGCCCTGGACGCCGTTTATTTGATATTCTTTTTCTATGAAACACTGAAATAGGCAAAAAAACAGCAATTTGGGCTGGGCCTCTAGTTAATAGGTTAGTCCCAAAAATAATATAAAAGTGTAAAATAAAGCCCATTAACATCCAAAACAGATAATATAATAGCATGGAACAATAAAAAATTATAGATACGTTGGAGAAGTATCAACATCCCCAAGCTTAATTCCTGCTCGTCCTCGAGTTGGTAAATGATAAAAATAGAGTTTTTGATGTGGAATGCTTTCTAGAATATTCTTCAATGTATTTTTCTCTATTGTGGCATTAATGTTCAGATCCGAAAGATTCAAGATAAAAGTTTATTGTTGACATAAAAATAGTAATACTCCAAGTATGCTAATCAAGCAATTATGTCTTATCAAAATACCATAGTCAAAGAAAATTTATCCCTACAAAGTCAAATACTTTGGCCATGCTTCATTTTTGTCACACAAAATACTCTCATCATGCACAACCCCAATGACAAGCCAAGTAATTGCTTCATACTTAGCCTTTTCAAACTCTTTCAACTTTTACACAATATATGAGTGCGACCCATGGACATAGCACTATGGGTGGAATAGAACATGATGATTGAGGTTGTGTGAGAAGAAAATGGGCTATGGAGATGCCCACCGATTGATGTCAATGCAAGGAGTAGGGATTGCCATGCAACGGATGCACTAGAGCTATAAATATATGAAAGCTCATCAAAGAAACTAAGTGGGTGTGCATCCAACTCGCTTGCTCACGAAGACCTAGGGCAATTTTAGGAAGCCCATCATTGGAATATACAATCCAAGTTCTAGAATGAAAAATTCCCACTAGTATATAAAAGTGACAACATAGGAGACTCTCTATCATGAAGATCATATTGCTACATTGAAGCACAAGTGTGGAAAAAGGATAGTAACATTGTCCCTTCTCTCTTTTTCTCTTCTTTTTTTATTTGGGCCTTCTTTTTTTTCTTTTGACCTCTTTTTTTGTTCGGAGTCTCATTGCGACTTGTGGGGGAATCATAGTCTCCATAATCCTTTCCTCACTAGGACAATGCTCTAATAATGATGATCATCACAGTTCTTTTTACTTACAACTCAAGAATTACAACTCAATACTTAGAACAAAATATGATTCTATGTGAATGCCTTCGGCGGTGTACTGGGATTGCGATGAATCAAGAGTGACATGTATGAAAAATTAAGCATGATGGCCTTGCCACAAATACTATGTCAACTACATGATCATGCAAAGCAATATGACAATGATGATGCATGTCATAATAAATGGAACGGTGGAAAGTTGCATGGCAATATATCTCGGAATGGCTATGGAAATTTCCATAATAGGTAGGTATGGTGTCTGTTTTGAGGAAGATATAAGGAGGTTTATGTGTGATAGAGTGTATCATATCACGGGGTTTGGATGCACCGGCGAAGTTTGCACCACCTCTCAAGGTGAGAAAGGGCAATGCATGGAACCGAAGAGGCTATCAATGATGGAAGGGTGAGAGTGCGTATAATCCATGGACTCAACATTAGTCATAAATAACTCACATACTTATTGCAAAAATCTACAAGTCATCAAAACCAAGCACTACGCTCATGCTCCTAGGGGGATAGATTGGTCGGAAAAGACCATCGCTCGTCCCCGACCACCACTCATAAGGAAAGCAACCAAAGAACACCCCATGCTTCAAATTTGTCACATAACATTTACCATACGTGCATGCTACGGGACTTGCCTATTTCAACACAAGTATTCATCAATTTCACAATTACTCAACTAGCACACCTCTAATATTACCACCTTTATATCTCAAAACAATCTATCAAGCATCCAACTTCTCTTAGCATTTAAAATTTGTAACCAAAGTGAATTACGATGCTGTTCTAAAGGACTCTCAAAATGATATAAGTGAAGCATGAGAGATCAATTATTTCTATAAAATAGAACCACCGCCGTGCTCTAAAAGATATAAGCGAAACACTAGAGCAAAAATTATCCAACTCAAAAGATATAAGTGAAGCACATAGAGTATTCTAATAAATTCCAATTCATCTGTGTCTCTCCCAAAAGGTGTGTACAGCAAGGATGATTGTGGTAAACTAAAAAGCAAAGACTCAAATCATACAAGACGCTCCAAGAAAAACACATATCATGTGACGAATAAAAATATAGCTCCAAGTAAAGTTACCGATGGACGAAGACAAATGAGGGGATGCCTTCCGGGGCATCCCCAAGCTTAGGCATTTGGTTGTCCTTGGATTTTACCTTCGGGTGCCTTGGGTATACCCAATATTAAGCTCTTTCCACTCCTTGTTTCATAATCCATCAAATCTTTACCCAAAACTTGAAACTTCACAACACAAAACTTAAAAGAAAATCTTCGTGAACTCCGTTAGTAAAAGAAAACAAACCACCACTTCAATGTACTGTAATGAACTCATTATTTATTTATATTGGTGTTAAACCTACTGTATTCGAACTTTTCTATGGTTCATAAACTCTATTACTAGCCATAGATTCATCAAAATAAGTAAACAACACACTAAAAACAGAATCTGTCAAAAACAGAATAGTCTGTACTAATCTGTAGGTATAGAATACTTCTAGAACCCCAAAAATTCTAAAATAAATTTCTGGACGTGATTAATTTATCTGCTAATAAACTTCAAAATTAATTAACTAAATATCACTCTCCAGTAAAAAATGGCAGCAATTCTCATGAGCGGTAAAGTTTCTGTTTTTTAGAGCAAGATCAAAAAGACATTCCCCAAGTCTTCCCAATGGTTCTACTTGGAACAAACACTAATTATACACAAAAAAGCACAACCAAAACAGAGGCTAGATAAATTATTTATTACTAAACAGGAACAAAAAGCAAGGAATAAAAATAAAATTGGGTTGCCTCCCAACAAGCGCTATCGTTTAACGCCCCTAGCTAGACATAAAAGCGAGGATAGATCTAGGTATTGCCATCTTTGGTAGGAAATCCATAAGTGGCTCTCATAATAGATTCAGATGGTAATTTATTTTTCTTTCTAGGGAAGTGTTCCATGCCTTTGCTTAACGGAAATTGGAATATAATATTCCCTTCCTTCATATCAATAATTGCACCAATCGTTCTAAGGAAAGGTGTACCAAGAATAATAGGACATGAAGAATTGCAATCTATATCAAGAACAATGAAATCTACGGGCACATAATTCCTATTTGCAACAATAATAACATCATTAATTCTTCCCATAGGTTTCTTAATGGTGGAATCCGCAAGGTGCAAGTTTAAAGAACAATCATCAAATTCACGAAAACCTAGCAAATCACACAAAGTTTTTGGGATCGTGGAAACACTAGCACCCAAATCACACAAATCATAGCATTCATGATATTTAATTTTTATTTTAATTTTAGGTTCCCACTCATCATAAAGTTTTCTAGGGATAGAAACTTCCAACTCAAGTTTTTCTTCATAAGATTGCATTAAAGCATCAACGATATGTTTAGTAAAAGCTTTATTTTGACTATAAGCATGAGGAGAATTTAGCACGGATTGCAACAAGGAAATACAATATATAAAAGAGAAATTATCATAATTAAATTCCTTGAAATCCAAGATAGTGGGTTTATTGCTATTTAAAGTTTTGACCTCTCCAATCCCACTTTCATCAATTTTTGCATGAAGATCTAAAAACTCTGAATCATTGGGACGCCTTCTCACTAAAGTTGACTCATCTCCAGTCCCAACATTAACAAGATTCATATTGCAAAACAAAGATTTAATAGGGGACACATCAATAACTTTTAGATCTTCATCTTTATTATCATGGAAACTAGAAGAACACGATTTCACAAGGCAACCTTTTTAGCACGCATCCTAGCAGTTCTCTCTTTGCACTCATCAATGGAAATTCTCAAAGCTTTTAGAGACACATTGATATCATGCTTAGGTGGAATAGATCTAAGTTTCAAAGAATCAACATCAAGAGAAATTCTATCCACGTACCTAGCCAACTCATCAATCTTAGACAAATGTTCTTCAACCAAAGCATTGAAACTCTTTTGCGAACCAATAAATTCCTTAATATTAGATTCAAAATCAGAGGGAATCTTATTATAATTTCCATAATAATTGTTGTAGGAATTACCATAATTATTAGAGGAATTACTAGGAAATGACCTAGAATTAAAATTACCTCTATACGCGTTGTTACCAAAATTGTTCCTACCAACAAAATTCACATCCATAGATTCATTATTATTCTCAATTAAAGTAGACAAAGGCATATCATTGGGATCAGTAGGAGTACTCTTATTAGCAAACAATTTCATAAGTTCATCCATCTTTCCACTTAAAACATAAATCTCTTCAATTGCATGCACCTCTTTACTAGTAGATCTTTCAGTGTGCCATTGAGAATAATTAACCATAATATTATCTAGGAGTTTAGTAGGTTCTCCTAAAGTGATTTCCATAAAAGTGCCTCTTGCGGCCGAATCTAAAAGATTTCTAGCAGCAAAATTCAATCCAACATAAATTTTTTGTATAATCATCCATAAATTCAAACCATGTGTAGGGAAATTACGTATCATTAATTTCATCATCTCCCAAGATTGTGCAACCTGCTCATGATCAAGTTGCTTAAAATTCATAATATCGTTTCTAAGAGAGATGATCTTAGCAGGAGGAAAATACTTAGAGATAATAGCATCTTTGCACTTATTCCATGAATCAATACTATTATTAGGCAAAGACGAAAATGAAGCTTTAGCATGATCTCTAAGTGAAAATGGAAATAACTTAAGTTTAACAATATCATTATCCACATCTTTCTTCTTTTACATATCACACAAATCAACAAAGTTGTTTAGATGGGTAGCGGCATCTTCACTAGGAAGGCCAGAAAACGGATCTTTCATGACAAGATTCAGCAAAGCAGTATTAATTTCACAAGATTCAGCATTGGTAAGAGGAGCAATCAGAGTGCTAATAGAATCATTATTGTTGGTATTGGCAAAGTCACACAATTTAGTATTATCTTGAGCCATCGTGACAAGCAAGCAATCCAACACACAAGCAAACAAGAAACAAGCAAAAGAGGCAAACTAGAAAAGAGAAGGAGAATGGAAAAAGAGGGCGAAGAAAATGGCAATGGTGAAGTGGGGGAGAGGAAAACGAGAGGCAAATGGCAAATAATGTAATGCGAAGGATAAGAGTTGTGATGGGTACTTGGTATGTCTTGACTTGGCGTAGATCTCCCCGGCAACGGTGCCAGAAATCCTTCTTGCTACCTCTTGAGCATGCGTTGGTTTTCCCTTGAAAAGGAATGGGTGATGCAGCAAAGCAGCGTAAGTATTTCCCTCGGTTTTTGAGAACCAAGGTATCAATCCAGTAGGATACCACGCGTGAGTCACCTCGTACCTACACAAACAAATAAGAACCTCGCAACCAACACGATAAAGGGGTTGTCAATCCCTTCACGGCCACTTGCAAGAGTGAGATCTGATAGAGATAATAATAAAAAGATAAATATTTTTGGTATTTTTATAATATGAATTGAAAGTAAAGATTGCAAAATAAAATAGATTGGAAACTTGTATCATGGAAGATAGGCTTGGGGGCCATAGGTTTCACTAGTGGCTTCTCTCAAGATAGCATAAGTATTACGGTGGGTGAACAAATTACTGTCGAGCAATTGATAGAATGGAGAATAGTTATGAGAATATCTAGGTATGATTATGTATATAGGCATCACGTCCGTGACAAGTAGACCGACTCCTGCCTGCATCTACTACTATTACTCCACACATCGACCGCTATCCAGCATGCATCTAGAGTATTAAGTTCATAAGAACGGAGTAACGCTTTAAGCAAGATGACATGATGTTGAGGGATAAACTCATGCAATATGATATAAACCCCATCTTTTTATCCTCGATGGCAACAATACAATACGTGTCGTTTCCCCTACTGTCACTGGGATCGAGCACCGCAAGATTGAACCCAAAGCTAAGCACTTCTCCCATTGCAAGAAAGATCAATCTAGCAGGCCAAACCAAACTAATAATTCGAAGAGACATGCAAAGATAACCAATCAGACATAAAAGAATTCAAAGAAGATTCAAATATTGTTCATAGATAATCTTGATCTTAAACCCACAATTCATTATATCTCGACAAACACATTGGAAAAGAAGATTACATCGAATAGATCTCCAAGAGAATCAGGGAGAACTTTGTATTGAGATCCAAAGAGCGAGAAGAAGCCATCTAGCTACTAGCTATGGACCCGAAGGTCTGAAGTAAACTACTCACACATCATCGGAGGGGCCATGGAGTTGATGTAGAGGCCCTCCGTGATCAATGCCCCCTTCGGCGGAGCTCCAGCAAAGGCCCCAAGATGGGATCTCTTGGGTACAGAAGATTGTGGCTGTAGAAATAGGGTTTTGTGGTGCTCCTGGATGTTTTCGGGGTATGTGAATATATATAGGAGGAAGAAGTGCGTCGGTTGAGCCACGAGGGGCCCACGAGGGGTGAGGGCGCACCCAAGGGGGGTAGGCGCGCCCCTTGCCTCGTGGCCACCTCGTTTGTTGCTTGACATCCACTCCAAGTCCTCTGGATCATGTTTGTTCCAAAAATCACGCTCCTGAAGGTTTCATTCCGTTTGGACTCTGTTTGATATTCTTTTTCTGCGAAACACTGAAATAGGGAAAAACAACAATTTGGGCTGGGCCTCCGGCTAATAGGTTAGTCCCAAAAATAATATAAAAGTGTAAAATAAAGCCCATTAACATCCAAGACAGATAATATAATAGCATGGAACAATCAAAAATTATAGATACGTTGGAGACGTATCAAACTGCAGGCCCTCCCTAAACTATCCCATGTGAAGTGCCTCTCTGCTACCATTGCATTCAGTTTCGATAGTAACATTCAGATTCCACAGTAAATTTTAGTTTCGATAGTTAAGTTC
This sequence comes from Triticum urartu, assembly GCF_003073215.2. Lineage (NCBI taxonomy): Eukaryota > Viridiplantae > Streptophyta > Magnoliopsida > Poales > Poaceae > Triticum > Triticum urartu. The sequence continues at coordinate 226,716,058 of NC_053024.1, read as the reverse complement.
AGAGTCAACAATTTTTACCTCATCGGTTGTAGTTAGGTGGTTTTTGGTGATGTAAATTTTACATCTATCAATTTTTGGTAATGCATTTTACATCATGTATTGGAGATGCTATTCGAATCCCACTTGAGATTAACAATGTTTCTCTTGTGCTACTTCAGCCTTGATGTCTTACGGCTCACCGTAGTAGCTCCAAGGACGGAACGATCAATCACAACAGAGCAGTGCCCTGGACGCCGTCTACAGATTCCTCAGATCTTCCTCCACACCTCTGATAGCCACCTCTGCCTCAACTTCTTCAGCGACCAACCCAGTGATGCTAAGGTCGACACAGCTACGGCAAAGAGGTTGTACACTTGTCGCATCACTTTTTACTCTACATTCTTGTCGATCCATTAGGGCTGTTGTGGTTCAATAGAAAAACATAGCAATAGGAAATTTTCCAATGGCACTCTACCATTCAATTTTTCATGCATTTTATTGAAAGGAATGGAGCAAAACATCCACCTGGACCTACTTTTCAAAATCATGTGCATGAAAACAAGACCAATTGCATTAGTGGAAGAATAACATTCTAACTGTACACGCTTTCATCTGGTTTCACTTTATTTTGGCCATGTTTTTTGCATTCCTCTGCTCCTCCTTTTCCTGTGAACCAAACACCCAAGTTGACAGAAATCTCGTGTTCACAAATGCTCTGCTTCCCATGTGCATTCCTATCCGATTCCGGTGTTCTTCCTCCTATCCCTGCGTTTTTAGAATCATGCAAGCCAAATGAACCCTTACAGAATTACTTCAGTTACAAGTAGGTGTCGAAGAAAACTTTGTGTGGTTTGTCCTACTCCTGCCGCGATGTCATCCACCTCACCTGAGTTGCTCCATCGACAAAAGCAATCACCAAACCAGACATCACAACTCCTAACCGTCTTTCACCGCCTCAGATCTCCTTCCCTGCCACCAGCACCCACCGCAACGGCATCACCATCTTCGACTCAGCAGATGCACCTAAGGAGTACACGGGTCCACAAGAGAGGTCGCACTCTTTTGTTTCTGCTTATGTTATGCATTGCTTAATATTACCTGCTACTTTATTGTCCTGTTCACCTCTTAGACTCCAAGTCAGGTCCAAATTGACGTTCAAACTTGAGTTCTAAATTAGTTGTGGGGCACATATCGAGGCAGCAATGAATAGTATCTCTGTCTAATATCCGGTTCACCTAGGGTATGCCTATGTTGTTCATCTTGGGTGGGAAACAAATATTAAAGCAATCATCATCTGTTTTTTTATTAAATTAAAGTAATCATCAGCCTGCTATCATTATTTTTGGATCCATCCACCGGTTGTTACCATTACTCCAGATTTCTGCATGCTCTCCTTACATAATCTCATTATATTTTTTTTGTATGCATGTCAGATATTGTACACAGTCATGCTAAACATGTAGAGAAAAAGAGAAGAGTTTTAGGCGGCAATACAATGTCATGCAGACATCCCTCCATGGTGGGTTCAATGGCAAACCCCCCCCCCTCTCTAGATTGTAATCCAGAGGAAGATATCTGTTCTGAGGCGGATTCAAACGCAGCTGACCACTCCTAATTACCCCCAAGGTGTTTGCTCTAACTTGGCATCATGATGTTAGTCATATCATGCATATGTTGCCTTGCAGTGCCTACTTTCTACATCATATATGTCATCTGCTTAGTTTAGACATGTTCTGTAATGCCACCTATTTAGTTTCAATATCATATATGGGAATTATGCAGTCTCATGTCTTTTACCCAGCCATAATATATGTGAAATGTGCAATGCCATCCTGTTTAACCAGCCATCATATATTTGAATCATATCTAGCCCATCCTTTTCTTCATTAAATTTCCATTTGTCGACAATGTATGTACATTAAACTAATCTTCCTGTGAATCAGCCATTTGAGTGGGTGATGGAAAAATCTGGAGTGAAAACAAGGCCTTCAGAGCAGACAGTGCAACCTGTCGAAGAAAATCTCTTGTTGGGTCCCGATAGCTCCTCGGAGATGGATTCAGAGACAGATGACCAGTCCTATTCCCCCAGCGAGGTGTATGCTCTAACTTGGCACGGTTCTACTGCTCATATCAAGCATATGTGTCAGCGTTCTGGGAATGGGGTCCCTAGACTTGCCTGCCTGCGGCCCGCGGCATGGCGAAGCCAGCAGGCCGTACGGCCCATCTTCATCAACAAGGCATACAAGAACCACGCGAGGGGCCAAGCCTCGCGAGGCGGACGACACAAGACCTCCTCTAGAGTGGCCTAGTCGGGCAGGATCACGAGGGGCGGAGATAACAAGGCGAGGCAAACCTCACGAGGCTCTCGTGACATGAGCTATGACGATCGACACCAGGCGGGCACCAGTGCGCGCAGCGTCCTTGTTTCCTCTTTGGTGCTAAGGAGGCCAGCGCAGGCGAGGAGTACCGAGGCATCAGGCAAAGGTTGCCATATCGGCGCAACAAGACTAGGACCAAAAGGACGGCAAGACGGAGGTCATCGTGGAGCCCAAGACGGCGTCACCACCAGAGCCTTTCGCAGGCGGAGACCGCCTTTATCAGGATAGCTTGTACTAGCTATCCCCCCTTCAAATTTGCCCGCCGTTGTTGGCTCCCTTCCCGCTCAATCTTTGGGAAGAGGACCAGGGTCTCTATAAGTAGGACTAGCCACCACCATAGGCAAGAGAGGACCATTTTAGACCATCCAGAACCACACAAGTTAGCCAAGCACAAGAACACCTCAACCTCAGGAGGCTGTTCTTCCCCTTGTATTGTTCATCATCAGCCCTGGAGGCAAACCATCACCACCACACTGGAGTAGGGTATTACACCACAACGGTTGCCCGAACCGGTATAAATCTTGCGTCTTTCTGTGTTGCGAGTTCGTCGAGTTCATCCGCGAGATCTTAGCGAGCTAGGGCATGGATCGGTGGGAGAAAAAGACTTCGTGCGCACCCCAGTGTTTGAACCTTAAGGGTTTGCCGGAACGCCATATCCGACATTTGGCGCGCTAGGTAGGGGTGCGCCGTAGCTTCCCTTCCATCAGTTCGTCGCTCCATCGCTCCATCGTCTCCATGGCGGACGCTCGCCGTGCTCGAGCCAAGCATCGGGCTGCCCTCACCGCTCGTGTTGCTCAGACGGCCCCCATCGGCGGGCCACCTCGTCGTTCTCCGTCTCCCGCCGCCAACGCTGCCACTGGCCCGGTGGGGAACGAGCAGCAAGCGTCTTCGTTGCATCCTTCGGTATGGCAGGACGGCCGCGCCGCCACTCCATCACTGACCTTGGCCGGTTCTTCGTCCCATGCACGCCACGCTCGCACGGAGGCGCGAGCCGCACTCCTCGCCGCAAACGAACTCCTGCGCTACCGCCCAGTGGACGACCTCTACGAGGAGTGCCTCACCCTCAGCCGGCCACGGGCGACGAGGCCTGGGGCGCGCCTCCACCACCCCAGCCCAAAGACGGCGCCTTGGCACCAAGGTACGCGGCCCCGCAGTGTGATCCGCCATGCCCGGTGCCCACGCGTGAAGAGAGAAGCTGCCAAGAAATCCCTCGGCGCGAGGAGCTGCACCCGGACTTCTCGCGCCGCCTCGTCAAGACCGCGTGCCGCCCGCGGCGGAGCCGCCCAGACCTCGTCAAGACCAAGCTCCACCTCTGAAGTGGGCCCCAATAACTACGCCTGGCTGCCGCGCCTTCACCCCGAGCTGCGCAACGTCGCCTGGCTAGGCAAGTTCAAGCTAGATCTGCCTCCTCGCTATGACGGCACCGCCGACCACGTAGAGTTCTTGCAGCTCTATGAGCTGAGCATCGAAGCAGCCAACAGCGACGAGAAAGTCATGGCAAACTGGTTTCCCATGGCACGCAAGGATGGAGCCCGCTCCTGGCTCCTGAACCTACAGCATGGCTCGATCTCCTCCTGGGACGAGATGCGCGACCGCTTCGTCGCCAACTTCCAGGGCACTCGCGACCGCCCGCCGGCCGTGGGCAACCTGCGCCGCATCAAGCAACAGCAAGGGGAGACCCTCCAGAAATACATTCAGCGCTTCAACAACACCCGCCTCAAGATCCCCAAGGTCACGGATGAGGCCATCATCTCCGCGTTCTCCGACGGCATCCGTGACGTTGAGATGAAGGAAGAGCTCTCTATCCACGAGGAGCTCTGCACATCTCAGGATCTGTTCAACCTGGCGACCAAGTCCGCAAGAGCTGAGGAGGGGCGCCTCTCTCTCCTTGAGCTGCCAGCCGCTGGCACATAAGAGAATAAAGCCAAGGCCAAGGAAGTGAAGCGCAAGGAAGAAGTGGTGCTAGCAACGGAGCCCGACACCAAACGGGGCAGAGATCAGCCCGAGTCATCCAAGAACAGCCGACCGTTCTGTGCCTTCCACAACCTAAACACCCACAACACCAGCGACTGCCAAGAGCTCAGATCCACACGAGAAGGACGCTATGGTCGACGCCCCGAGCGCAGCGACTGGGGCTACAGACGTGGAGGCAGCCGCTGGGATGACCGTGGCCCGCGCCAGAAATGGCACGACATGCCTCGTGAGGACCGCTGGCAAGACCATCCTCGCGAGGGGGCATGGAGGGACCAGCCTTGTGAGGATCGCCCCCAAAGCAACGCCGATCTTCCCCCGCTGCCGCCACCAAGAAGGAACGACGATCATCATCAGGAGGAGGGGGCTGGGGGCTTCCAGGAGCCGCGTGCAATCGCCTGCATCTTGAGGGGCGCCCAGGCCCCAGCCTCTCAGTGCATCCTTAAACGGTTTGCTCGCGAGGTGAACGCGGTGCTCCCCAAGCTTGAGGCCGCGCACCCGCTCAGGTGGTCCCAGTGCGCCATCACATTCAACTCGGCAGATCAGCCCAAGTGCGCAGCCACCATTGGCGTCCTCCCGATGCTGTGTTCCCCAGTCATCAGCAATGTGCGGGTTACCAAGACCCTCATCGACGGCGGTGCAGGGCTCAACGTCCTGGCCGTCGACACATTCAACAACCTCCAAGTGCCATACGAGCAGCTCCACCCTACCAAACCTTTCTCAGGAGTGACCGACGGCTCCACCACACCGCTAGGGCAGGTCCGCCTACCTATCACCTTCGGCACACGCGACAACTACTGCACCGAGCTCATCGCCCACATCCGCCTGCCATACAATGCCATCCTCGGGTATCTAACCCTGGCCAAGTTCATGGTGGTCACCCACCACGGCTACAACGTCCTCAAGATGCCTGGAAGCGGTGGGGCCATCACGGTCCCATGTGAAGAAAGGGATGCGGTGTGCTCCCTTGAGCACGCCTTCCAAGCTGCAGCAATCGACAACCCCGACAGCAGAAGTGAGGGCCCTCCGGAGGCCATCCCCAAGAAGAGGCAGCTGCGCCGCGTAGGACCTCAGGAGGATGACGTCGCGGCGGGAGCCTCGGCAGGATCAGTGTCCGTCCCAGGGGCGCCTCCCTCCATCGCATAGGAAGGCGTGCCCAGTGCCCTCCTCGGGCAGGGCTCGGGGGCTCTCTTCTTGAGGGCCTCAGGCCTTGCCAACCTCATGAGAGAGGCGCTTGGGCACCACTTGGAGGCGTGCTACGCAGCACATTTTCCTCAATAGAACATAGGGCAAGGGGTGCCCACCACTCAGGTGTTCATCGCCAAGACCACACAGGAACTGCAAGACGCAAGAGCCATGCACGGCGACAGCCGCTCATAGGGCGCAGCTCACCACCCAGGAGAGGGTGCTGAGCTGCACGTCTACATCGACATCCTGGGGCTCAACAGGGTCACGTCTCAGGAGCGCTTCTGGCCTTCGTCTGTGGGCCGTTGCGAGGGCCGGCCACACAGCTACGTTCACATGCCCCTCGGCTTGCCGAGCGTGGCGTCGGCCTATCAGCGCAACATGCAGCATGACCTAGCGGCTTAAGAGGCCAGGTACCGCGCCGTCTTGGAGGAAATGGAGACGGTCTTCGGGGAGCCTCCTGAGCCCCCAGAGCCTTCCGAGGCTCAGGGCTCCGGTGGCTCATGAGGAGTCATTTCTTCGACGCACGCCTTTAGCTGCACCAACTCTGCTTCGTCTACAGAACCAGGTGACATCCTCCAAGCTCGTTTAAGCTGGGACCGCCCCTTGGGCTGCATTATTCCCAGGCCACGTGGGTCCGTCCCTGCAGCATGTATCCCTTTTGCTCATGTCTTTTAGCTTGCCTTGCTAGGGGCGCCCCTCGGGCTGCTCATCCCCAAGCCACTCAGGCCGGACCCAGTGGCATGTATCTTCCTGCATTTACCCAAGATGATTTGCCTTACCTTCTTAAACTGCCTATGGTTATTGCCCACTCGATTGTCACTAGCTGTGGGTACATTCACCCCGTGCAATTAGCTTGTGCGTTAAAAGGGGGGCTCCCGAGCATCGCGACTCAGGAGCTCTTGCTAGAGAGACTAGCTCTCCAGCCCTCACCCCCTGGCCTTGACCACGACATCGTGACCTGGCATACTGGCGGCGGCTGAGCTCGCTCGAGGGCCGGGACCTGAGGACGTAGAGTGCTTGCACCTAACCGCCTTGTAAGAACACACAACCACCAAGACTCAAGACCAGGCGCTAGCTCACGATAAGGCAAACCTCACGAGGTTCTCGTGACGTGAGCCATGACGATCGACACCAGGCGGGCGCCAGCGCGCGCAGCGTCCTTGTTTCCTCTTTGGTGCTAAGGAGGCCAGCGCAGGCGAGGAGTACCGAGGCATGAGGCAAAGGTTGCCATATTGGTGCAACAAGACAAGGACCAGAATAACGGCAAGACGGAGGTCATCGTGGAGCCCAAGACGGCGTCACCACCAGAGCCTTTCGCAGGCGGAGACCGCCTTTGTCAGGATAACTTGTACTAGCTGTCCCCCTTCAAATTTGCGCGCCGTTGTTGGCTCCCTTCCCGCTCAATTTTCGGGAAGAGGACCCAGGCCTCTATAAGTAGGACTAGCCACCACCATAGGGAAGAGAGGACCATTTTAGACCATCCAGAACCACACAAGTTAGCCAAGCACAAGAACACCTCAACCTCAGGAGGCTGTTCTTCCCCTTGTATTGTTCATCATCAGCCCTGGAGGCAATCAACCACCACCACACTGGAGTAGGGTATTACACCACAATGGTGGCCCGAACTAGTATAAATCTTGTGTCTTTCTGTGTTGCAAGTTCGTCAAGTTCGTCCGCGAGATCTTAGCGAGCTAGGGCGTACATCGGTGGGAGGAAAAGACTTCATACACAATATGGTTTGCCAGAACCCCAGTGTTCGAACCTTAAGGGTTTGCTGGAACCCCACATCCGACAATATGGTATCTTGCATTGCATTGTTTAGACATCATATACACAATATTCAACATCATGTTCTTAGTTCAGACATCATACATGCGAATGCCCTCACTACAAAAAAAGACACATCCATGACATTATGGGCCGAACGAAATTTTTTCTGTCATACATATGACACTTCTATGACGATAATTGTGACAAAACCCAGTATCATCATAGATGTGGTGGGCTCCTACTTCTATGACAAAAAATCATGACAGAAAATGGGCTTTTCGTCCTGGGCGGGTCGGAGACGCAGCTGCATGACATTCTTTGGGCCGTCGATGATGGAAAAAACCGTGGTAGAAGCGAGGGGGAGGAAAATTTCGGGGAGTTCCCGGTTACGGTGGGAGGTCGGGGGCCGAGCGATGCGCGTTTCTCTCGTAGACGTACGCGCGTGTGTGCGAGGCGTTGGCTCTAACTGAACCAAAGCGAGGCATTCGGCTCTAACTGAACCCGAGCGATTGCACTGCAGGCTACGCGTTACTGAACCTGAGCGATCGATCGATGGCTGTTAACTGAACCCGATCGAGCGATTCCTTCGCTACTGCTGCTAACTGAAGCCGATCGATGGGATGAACAGTGAGCGTTGCGGGGGGGTGGATGAACAGTGAGCGGTGGCGTTACCTCTGGATGAACAGGACCCCGTGGTGTGGTGGAGGGCTGGATTAACAGTAGACGGTGGAGGGGTGCCCGTGGAGGGGTGGATGACCAGGACCCTGTGGTGTGGAGGGTTGGATGAACAGTAGACGGTCGAGGGGTGGTTGAACAGGACCACGTGGTGTGGAGGGCTGGATGAACAGTAGAAGGTGGAGGGGTGGTTGAACAGGACCCCATGGTGTGGAGGGCTGAATGAACAGTAGACGGTGGAGGGGTGGTTGAACAGTAGCCGGTGGAGTAGCGTGCGGTGGAGCCTGGATGAACAGGAGCCCGTGGAGGCTGGATGAACAGGAGCCCGTGGAGGCTGGAGGAGGTCGACGGTGGAGATGAACAGTATCCCGTGGAGTCCCGTTTTGCGCTACGCCAGACCCCTCCCGATGAACAGGACCCCCGTTTTGACCGTAGCGCTCCAACAAAAGTCCGTTTCCTCCGTTTTGCGGTACGCCACACCCCTCCCGATCAATAGGACCCCCGTTTCGACCGTAGGAGGTCCGTTTCCTCCGTTTTGCGGTACGCAAGACCCCTCCCGATGAACAGGATCCCGTTTCGAATGTGGCCGGTCGAACACAAGGCCGTTTCCTCTGTTCTGCGGTACGCCAGGCCTCCTTTCCATCGCATGTTCCGTCCAAGCCCTCCCGATGAACACGACGCATTCTGTTGCCTCCCCATGAACACGACGCATTCCGTTGCCTCACCATGAACACGACGAAGACGTTGTGTCTCTGTTCCGACCCAGCCATGTACACGAGCCCTGGCCGTACGTATGCGCGAGTAGGCGTTCGAGACCCCGCCCGTATGTACACATAAGTGGCCGTATTTTCTTTCTTGCACCCTGGCCGCTGTACGTACGTGTAAACGCTACGTGCGTGCCTCTACTACGACACGTGCGTGTCTCTACTACGACACGTGCGCGCCTCTACATCAACCAGTATGTACATACACGTTCGCGACCAGAATGACAACGCTACGTACGCTTCGACCAGGTGGGTCCCGACTGTCAGGCACTTCCTTGCCTGCAAAGATGTAGCCGGTGGATCCCAGCAGTCAGGGGCGAATCGTTTTTTTTTGCCCGGACGCACTTCCTTGCGTGTGAAGATGTAGCTGGTGGGTCCTAGTAGTCAGGGGGAAATGTTTTTTTTGTGAAATACGGTGGCCCGTCCGGTGGATCCCGCTATCAGGTGGAGGAATAATTTTTTTGCATGTAATAAGGAGGCACTTCCTTGCTGCGGCTGTGGACCCAGCTGTTAGCCTCTCCACGTAGAGTCCACGTTCGATGGAAGCCGTTCCTTGACCACGTTGACCACACCGCACTGAGAGCACCAGGGCGGTGGACGATGGCGAGGCCTAGGAAGGGGACGACACCGAGCCGGGGAAGACGCGGCAATGGATGCCCACGCGTAGAGGAGTACGAGGGTTCACTGGTCACTGCGGTGTGAGGCTGCCGCCGCCGCAGAATAATAGGGGGTGTGGGTGAGTAGAGGGATGGCCTGGCCAGTGGTGGGAGCAGTAGGGGCGGTGAGGCCACTGCCGCATCGCAGCCGGCCACGGGAGGCAGGAGCACGAGGCACGACGGGCGCTAGTTTGGGCGGCTGGAGCAAGAAGACCAGAGGTTGAAGAAGCACTACGGCCGTTGGATGGACATCGTTCGGTCACTGGAGCTAGAATCGTGCATATTGACTAAGTTGACAAAGCCCTCCGTCCCCGTTAACTTAGTATGCCCACAAGTCAGCCTCCCACCAAGGTGGGTCCCAGCTAGTAGGGGGTATTCATTTTTTTGAGCGTAATAAGGAGGCACTTCCTTGCGTGCGAAGATATAGCTGGTGGGTCTGAGCTGTCGGCGGAGGTAACATTTTTTCGCGAAATACAGAGGCCCTTTCGGTGGGTCCCTGATGTCAGGTGGAGGAATCATTATTTTGCGCGTAATAAGGAGGCATTTCCTTGCGTGTGGCCGTGGACCCAGCTGTCGGCCTCTCCACGTATAGTCCACTTCAGATGCTTGTCGGTCGTTGACCACGTTGTCGAGTCTCGGGCAAGTAACGTACCGATTGACAAACGGAATTGTATACGCGATTGATTGAATCCTCGACATCGTGGTTCATCCGATGAGATCATCGAGGAGCATGTGGGAGCCAACATGGGTATCCAGATCCCGCTGTTGGTTATTGACCGGAGAGTCGTCTCGGTCATGTCTGCGTGTCTCCCGAACCCGTAGGGTCTACACACTTAAGGTTCGGTGATGCTAGGGTTGTTGAGATATTAGTATACGGTAACACGAAAGTTGTTCGGAGTCCCGTATGAGATCCCGGACGTCACGAGGAGTTCCGGAATGGTTCGGAGGTGAAGATTTATATATTGGAAGTCATGTTTCAGCCATCGGGAAAGTTTCGGGGGTAATCGATATTGTACCGGGACCACCGAAAGGGTCCCGGGGGTCCACCGGGTGGGGCCACCTATCCCGGAGGGCCCCATGGGCTGAAGTGGGAGGGGAACCAGCCCCTAGTGGGCTGGTGCGCCCCCCATGGGCCTCCCCCTGCGCCAAGGGTTGGAAACCCTAGGGGTGGGGGGCGCCCCACTTGGCTTGGGTTGCACTCCACCCCCCTTGGCCGCCGCCCCCTTGAAGATTGCATCTTCTAGGGCCGACGCCCCCCCACTAGGGGTCCTATATATAGGGGTGGAGGGAGGGAAGCCGCACCCTAGCCCCTGGCGCCTCCCTCTCCCTCCCGTGACACTCCTCCCTCTCCTTGAGCTTGGCGAAGCCCTGCCGAGATCACTGTTGCTTCCACCACCACGCCGTCGTGCTGCTGGATCTCCATCATCCTCTCCTTCCCCCTTGCTGGATCAAGTTGGAGGAGACGTCTTCCCAACCGTACATGTGTTGAACGCGGAGGTGCCGTCCGTTCGGCGCTAGGTCATCGGTGATTTGGATCACGGCGAGTACGACTCCATCAACCCCGTTCTCTTGAACGCTTATGCTCACGATCTACAAGGGTATGTAGATGCACTCTCCTCTCCCTCGTTGCTAGATGACTCCATAGATTGATCTTGGTGATGACTAGAAAATTTTAAAATTCTGCTACATTCCCCAACAGTTCGGACCAACACTCAAAGGATCACTGGCCTGCGGGGGGTTTAAAATAAAGATGACCCTTGAGTCCACGGAACCAAAGGGAAAAAGGCTAGGTGACGAATGGTAAAACCAAGGTTGGGCCTTGCTGGAGGAGTTTTATTCAAGGAAAACTGTCAAGGGTTCCCATTATAACTCAACCGTGTAAGGAACGCAAAATCAAGGAACATAACACCGGTATGACGGAAACTAGGGCGGCAAGGGTGGAACAAAACACCAGGCATAAGGTCGAGCCTTCCACCCTTTACCAAGTATATAGATGCATTAAAGTAAACAAGATATAATAATGATATCCCAACGATAAACATGTTCCAACAAGGAACAAAACTCCAATTTTCACCTACAACTAGCAACGCTATAAGAGGGGCTGAGCAAAGTGGTAACATAGCCAAACAATGGTTTGCTAGGACAAGGTGGGTTAGAGGTTTGACATGGAAATATGGGAGGCACGATAAAGCATGTGGTAGGTATCACGGCATAGGCATAGCAATAGAGCGAGCATTTAGCAAGCAAGGATAGAAGTGATTTCGAGGGTATGGTCATCTTGCCTGTAAAGTTCTACGAGTTGACTTAAGATTGATCCTCGTAAGTGTTCTCAACGGGTTCCTCGATCAGGTACTCGTCTCCCGGCTCTACCCAAAGAAAGAACACAAGCAAAGGGAAACCACAATCAACCATGGTGCAATGTGCAAGCAACATGATGCAAAACATGGCATGATATGCGGGAAGTAATATGCAATGCATATGCATGTTTCGGAAGGGAAAGATTGAACCAGGCCTCAACTTGGAAAACCAAGAGTGCCGCTGGAAAGATGAGTTGATTTCGGTCGAAATTGATATAAAGATCACTGAAATAGGATGAACGGCTTGCAAATGGCACGCAAAACAATAATGGCACAAAACTGCGATTAACAACATGAAGCCATCTAGAATGCACCAAGAAAATAAGCTACTGCACTCTAACATAGCAAAAAAAGCACATAGCAGTGATCCACTCAAAATTCTTGACAAAAGATGAACACTGAGCTACGGCTAAATCACACAATAGCAGGTTCAAACAAGCATGGCAACAGTGCAAAAGATATCAGGTTCACAGACTTAGTGAAAATAACAACATATCAGGATTTAACATCAGGAAGCAATGTTTAGAGAAAGATAACAACATGCTATAGGATCATATCATGGCAAAGCAAGGCATGGCACGAAACTACTCAAGGCATATAACAAAAGTCCCTTACTGACCATAAGCCAAAAAGGATCATAGGATGTGATGGCACACATGTAAACATAGCAAGTTTCGTTAACAGATTGAGACTTGGCAGAAAACTGGACATGGCAGAAACAGAGTTACATAGGCATGTTTGCGAGCTCGATGCACTCACCAGAAGGCATTGCATGGCAAACTAAGCATACACCCAGCAAGAAGACATGATCAATAAGCTAACCATGGCAAGAACACTCTCATAGCATGCATGTATCAACTACAACAACCTCGGCAAAATTGATTAACATGTAAACAATCTGCCAGGAACATTTTATAGCAAAAGTAGAGCAAGATTGAGTCATGCTAGGGTACTCCATAATTGCAAACAAATACATGAATGGATAGAGCATAATAATATCTCAAAATCCTCCTTACTGAACATGCTCAAAAGAGGCACGGATCACTCTGTAGCAACATGAATCCCTGAAATCAGCAACATCACGAGAGCTACTTTGCATGCTTGTGCTAGTCACCACAAAGATCACAAAAAAACATAGCATACACCCCTGTAAATATGTCATGGCATATCCCAAAACACATGTAGGGCTCAAGTTCATAGGAGGCAAACAATAATCATGGCAAAAATGACAAATGTCCAATATCTGTTAAGAAACAGAAACTAACATTACATAACACTCTTGCAACAGCATTTAGGGCATCACGATAAACTCAAATAAGCATGGTGCAATGGAATGAAGTGAAGAGCACATCCAGACGAACAATTTGATATATCATACGCGCAAAACGGAGCTACGGATGCAAAGTTATGATGCGATGAACATAGCTAAAAATGTTAGGGACTTAGGGGAAAAAACACCTCCCAGATCTGGATCTAGGGTTTCGGGCGCGCTTTATGAAGATCATCGGAATAGTAGCTGCGGTGGCCGGAACTTTGGGAGAAGAGGTGGCCGGAGCCGGTGAAGGGGCCGGCGAGGTCGCCGGAGCTTGTCGGCGCGGAGGGCGACTGGGGCGGCGCGCATCGGGCTCCCGGGCGGCGGCGCTCGGTGATGGTGGCAGCGGCGGCCGGAGCTGACGGGCGCGGGCAGCGTCGGTGTTGACCGGCGAGGTGGCGAGGTTGCCGGTTAGGAAGGTCCGGCGCGGCGGCGGGGAGCTCGGCGCGGGGAGGCGTGGCGTTGACCCGCGGGAGGTGGCGGCGGAGCTAACCCTCGCGGGCGGCGGAGCGCGCACGGGCCGGGAGGGCCCCGCGCGGGCCTGGCGGGCCGGCAGCGGCGCGCGGTGGCCGAGGCCACATGGCAGCACAGGATAGGCATGGGGTGGCGGCGATTTTTTTGTCCGGTGAGATCCGAACGTGTCCAGCGGCGACGGGGGGCTAGGCTAGGGTTTCATCTACGCGAAAATCCGGGGGAAGACACATATTTATAGATAGAGGGAGCTAGGAGAGTCCAAATGAGGTGCGGTTTTCGGCCATGTGATCGTGATCGAACGACCGAGAGGATGGAGGGGGTTTATATGGGTTTTGGGCCACTTTGGAAGGGTATTGGGCTGCAAAACACACGAGGCCTTTACGGTTCCTCTGTTAACCATTGGAGTATCAAACGAAGTCCAAATGGTACGAAACTTGACAAGCAGTCTACCGGTGGTATACCAGGGCTGCTTGGCAAGTCTCGGTCCAATCCGAGAACGTTTAACACCCGCACACGAAAAGAGGTAAAAGGAGACGCCGGAGGACATAGGAGTGCCGGAATGCAAAACAAACAACGGGGAAAATGCTCGGATGCATGAGACGAACACGTATGCAAGTGCGATGCACATGATGACATGATATGAGATGCATGACATGGACAAAAGCAAAATGAAGGCAAAACCTAACCATGTGGGAATAACATAACTTAGTGCCGAAAAAGGCAAGAGTTGGAATACAAATATGGCAAGTTACATATGGGGTGTTACAACACTCCACCACTGTGAAAGGATCCCGTCCCGAGATCTGGGACTAGAAAAAACTCCAGATATTCGGAACGGAGGTGGTCCTCGCGTTCCCAGGTGGCTTCACGGTCGGAATGATGTGACCACTTCACTTTCAGGAATTTGATAGACTTGTTGCGAGTCTTGCGCTCAGTTTCTTCAAGAATAGCAATGGGATGCTCATGATAAGACATGTCTTCTTGGAGATCAATCTCTTCGAACTTGATGGTGCGATCAGGAGTCTTGAAACACTTGCGAAGCTGAGACACGTGAAACACGTCGTGCACATTTGCAAAGTTGGACGGAAGCTCAAGTTGATAGGGAGATCGCCTCTTTTGCCAATGATCCTGAAATGACCCACATATATAGGGGCAAGCTTCCCTTTGATACCGAAGCAACAAGTACCTTTCGTTGGAGAGACGCGGAGGTAGACATGGTCTCCGATCTCAAAAGCCAAGTCACGATGCTTGCTATCATAGTAACTCTTCTGACGCGATTGCGCGGCTTTGAGACTTTCACGAATGACTTTGCACATTTCTTTAGCCTCTGTGATCAAGTCAATGCCAAGAAGTTGGCGTTCACCAGTCTCTGACCAGTTAAGAGGAGTACGACACTTTCTACCATAGAGAATCTCGAATTGAGCCTTGCCCGAACTCGCTTGGAAGTTGTTGTTGTAGGAGAACTCGGCATATGGAAGACAATCCTCCCACTTCATACCGAAGGAAATGACACAAGCCCTGAGCATATCTTCAAGAATTTGATTGACTCGCTCGAATTGGCCACTAGTTTGAGGATGAAAGGCTGTGCTGAAACGAATGTTGGTGCCCATAGCCTTCTGAAAAGAATCCCAGAACTTAGAAGTAAAGATGCTTCCATGATATGAAGATATTAACTGCAGAATGCCGTGCAAAGAGACAATCCTGTAGGTATATAGCTCTGCCAACTGAGCTATTGTGATAGATTCTTTGATAGGAAGAAAATGAGCCACTTTAGTGAGCATGTCGATGACAACAAAGATAGCATCATTGCCATGCTTGGACTTGGGAAATCCAGTCATGAAGTCCATCTCAATATGGTCAAACTTCCATTCTGGAATGACAAGAGGTTGGAGGAGACCAGCTGGTCATTGGTGTTCTGCTTTCACTCTTCTGCATGCATCACATTCATTCACGAACTGAGCAATCTCGCGCTTCATTCGAGTCCACCAATACGACTGCTTGAGGTCATGGTACATCTTTGTACTTCCAAGATAAATAGAAAGGAGTGAATTGTGAGCCTCATTCATAATGACTTTACGAAGGTCACCCTTAGGAACAACAATGTGATCCTCGAAGAATAGAGTATCCTTGTCATCAAGGCGATAGCACTTGTAATTGGGTTGGCTCTTGGCAATCCCAATCTTCACCTTCTTCACCATAGCATCAAGAAGTTGAGCCTCATGAATATGATATTCCAAAGTAGGAGACTTGGAGGTTGGCAAGGAATCCTTGCGGAACAACTTGGAGATTAAGTTTGCGGAAAGCTTCACAAAGCTCTGGTTGGTAGGGCTTGAGAATCAAACTGTTGCAGTAAGCCTTCCTGCTCAATGCGTCAGCAATTACATTGGCCTTGCCTAGAGTATATTCAATACTCGGATTACACTCTTGAATCATTTCGACCCAACGAGTCTGCCTGAGGTTGAGGTTGGGCTGAGTGAAGATGTACTTGAGACTCTTATGATCAGTGAAGATGTCCACTTTCCTTCCCAACAAGAGATGTCTCCATGTTAAAGGAGCATGGACAACTGCCGCCAACTCGAGGTCATGAGTGGGGTAGTTCTTTTCGTTGGGATTCAACTAGCGAGAGGTATAGGCGACAACTTTCTTCTCTTGCATTAACACAGCGCCGAGACCTTGAAGGGAAGCATCACAGAAAACTTCGAATGGTTTGGATTCGTCGGGAGGAGTCAAAACTGGAGTTGTGACTAACTTCTCTTTGAGTGTGTTGAAAACGATGTCACATTCAGGCGTCCAGACATACTTCACATGCTTCTGGAGGAGGTTGGAAAGAGGCTTCGTGATCTTAGAGAAATTCTCAACGAACCTTCGACAATAGCTTGCGAGCCCAAGGAAGCTGTGGAGCTGCTTCACATTCTGAGGCGGTTCCCAATTCACAATTGCAGACACCTTCTCAGGATTAACAGCTATGCCCTTGGCGGAGATGATATGCCCAAGGTAGAGAACCTCATCGAGCCAAAACTCGCACTTTGAAAATTTCGCATAGAACTGATGTTCTCTGAGTTTGTCCAGCACCAATCTCAAGTGCTTGGCATGATCCTCCTGGTTCTTGGAAAAGACCAAAATGTCATCAAGATAGACCAAGATGAAGTCATTTGTGTAGGGGTTGAAGATGAAGTTCATCATGCGAGAGAATGTTGGAGGAGCATTGACAAGGCCGAAAGACATGACAGTATATTCATATGAACCATAGCTTGTTCTGAATGTTGTCTTGGGAATGTCTTGTTCACGAATGCGAATATGATGATAGCCCATACGGAGGTCAAGCTTGGAGAATACTTGAGCACCTTTGAGTTGCTCTAAAAGCTCGTTGATGTTGGGAAGTGGGTACTTGTTCTTTATGGTCTTCTTGTTCAATGGACGGTAGTCGACACAAAGTCGGTCCGTGCCATCCTTCTTCTTGACAAAAAGAACACCACAACCCAAAGGAGAAGAACTTGGTCGTATTAGACCCATACGCTCTTGTTCATCGAGTTGTTTCTTCAGCTCCTTCAACTCTTTTGGTCCAAGCTTGTAAGGACGTTTGCAAACAGGTTCCGTGCCAGGCTCAAGATCGATGACGAATTCAACTGGCCGGTGAGGGGGCATTCGTGGAAGCTCTTCTGGAAAGACGTCTTGATATTCACAAACGACTGGAATCTGAGAGGTGGCATCCAACTCGCCCTTCTCATTGAGAGAAAACAGTCGAATGGTATCATCACGAGCGGCAAATACGATCACATCCTCAGACTAGTGTGTTAATTGAATCTGCTTGGCAGCACAATCAAGACGAGCCTTGTGCTTAGAAAGCCAGTCCATGCTGAGAATTAGATCAATATCCGAGTTACCAAGAACAATTCGAGAAGCCAGAAATTTGTAGTCCCCATCATGATAGAAACATCCGGAACCATCATGCTAGAGCTCAAACACTTAGCTGGAGAAACAACTTGCAATGCTTT
This sequence comes from Triticum urartu, assembly GCF_003073215.2. Lineage (NCBI taxonomy): Eukaryota > Viridiplantae > Streptophyta > Magnoliopsida > Poales > Poaceae > Triticum > Triticum urartu. The sequence goes on along the minus strand of NC_053024.1, from coordinate 226,698,539 downwards.
AGGTAATGCCTTAGTGTCAAAGTTGTGCTCCGATGCAAATGGGAAGGACATGAAAGAATGCGATGCACCAGAGTCAAAAAGAACTTTTGCAGGAATATCATTAACAGGAAGGTTACCCATGATCACTTCTGACGAGTCCTCTACCTGAGCTGCGTTCATCATGTTAACCTTGACATGCTTGGGATTATGCTTGACCACTGCGGTGCTGGCAAATCTCACAGGAGGAGGAGGCGGAAGACGCCTCTGGTTGAAGCATTTGTTTGCATAGTGACCCTTCTGCTGACACTTGTTGCACGTGACCTCTGAGAGAGGCCGGTGATACGGAGCACTTGACCTTGAAGCATGAGACGAATCCTTGTTCTGAAAGCCGGGGTGGGGGGGGGGGGAAGATCCATTGCCACCTTTGCTCTTCTGCTGATAAGGCTGACGGGACGGAGGAGGAGGAGGCAACCAATACTTTTTCTGCTTAGCTGCCACTTGAGTTGAAGACGAAGGAGTTGCATCCCTGACTCTCTTCTTGGAAGCATCGCACTTGAGCTGAGCAGCCTCTTGCTTCAGTGCCATGTTCTAGAATTCATCGTACTTTTTCGGCTCAAAAAGCACGAGGGCTAGTTGCATATCTTCTGAGGCCACCTCTGAACTGATAAATCATGCTCTTCTCGTCAGGGACGTCTTGCTTGGTGAAGCGAGCGAGTTTCTGGAACATGATGTTGTATTGGTAAATAGACAAGCTACCTTGCTTCAGATTGCGAAACTCCTCACGCTTGATCTCAACAACACTCTGAGGAATGTGGTGAGCTCTAAAGTCCTGGCGGAAATCATCCCAGGTAATCACACGACCTCCTCTGGAATCTTTGTATTGTTGATACCACTCTGCAGCTTGGTCTTTGAGTTGGAACGAGGCAAACTTGACAAAGTCCTCAGGCTTGACGTTGCTGCACTCAAAATGTTTGCAGATATCCACGAGCCAATCATCAGCGTTTGTGGCCTCGACACAGTTACTGAAGGTCTTTGGCTGGTTTGCGAGGAACTGGTTGAGTGTAGCAAACTGAGTTTGATTGTTGCCATTGCCTTGATTTCCTTGGTTGCGCTCTTGCAAGAGTTGCATAATCAGCTGCGTGTTGGCGTTGGTAGCGGCCATAACAGCTTGCCATGCCTCCGGAGGTGGAGGTGGTGGCAGTGGTTCCGGATTCTGACGCGTTGGAGGAGCCATCTTGAAGAGGTTGACAACCGTTAGCATCTTGAAAGACATATATTCAAGCTGAATCAAATGGATCGAAATTGCAACATATAGTCTTAACATTCGAACAAGAATGAACAAATGAATTCCAAATTAAATGTTCGCACTTCCATAAATTGAGAAGCCACTTAGATAGAGGGAGATGAATAAAACAACAAGGTACGGACATGAACAAATACTTGGTGAGGATTACCCAATCACAAACCAAATATTTGCGGAAGATATACTAGAGCTACATGAATTCCCACCTATGAAACTCCTGAAATTTTCTGGTTATGCAATCAGGTGTTGGGGATACAGGGGAAGCATAATATCTCACCCAAAACTAGCAAATCTTACATCCAGCTATATCCATCCTTCAACACATAACCAAGAAACCTTCGGAAATCGTTTACCTCAACCTTCGAAAAGCATCCGTTATACGAGTTATGGAAATACTCCCAAACTCCCGCCCCAGTACTGGGTGGCGTCGAGGTTATCTCACCAACAACTGCATAAAAGAGATTTTCGATGTCGGCGAAACTCAGGTATTCTAGAACTGCAACGATAAAATTGTGACGACAGCACCTCGGAGCTCAACTCCCCGGGACACTGCCACAACCCCTAAATGTCAGGAGGCACCAAGAACAATGTTCTCGTCACAAAACCATCGGAACGATTCCAAGATACCCGCGTGATCCTAATTTTTTTAGTGAAATTTGAGAAGAGAAGAGTCAAAACTCTACGGCAGGATGCCTCACCAGAGCGATGAAGGGACTGAGGAGTGAAAAGAATCCTACTCTCTGATATATATAATCCTAAAAGACTCAAAAACATTTTTCTAGACTCAACAACGCCAGCAATTTGATCAACCAGGGGGCTCCTAAGTCGGGGAAGGCTCTGATTACCAACTTGTAACACCCATGATGCGGCTATATCTCCCACATGTCGGAGCACGACTTAGAGGCATAACCACATTGTAGGCATGTCGCAAGAGGGGTAATCTTTACACATCCCATGTACTGAATAAGAAAGAGGTACATAGTTGGCTTACAATCGCCACTTCACACAATACATAAATATAGCATTACAATCATCCAGATACAATCAAGGTCCGACTACGGAACCAAAATAAGGACAACCCCAAATGCATAAGATCCCCGATCTCCCCAACTGGGCTCCACTATTGACCGTCTGGAAAGGAAACGTACTATCATCCTGAGTCCTCATCAAACTCCCACTTGAGCTCAGACGCTTCTCTTGGAGTGGTATCATCGGCACCTGCATCTGGTTTTGGAAGTAATGTGTGAGTCACGGGGACTCAGCAATCTCACACCCTCGCGATCAAGACTATTTAAGCTTATGGGTAGGTAAAGGTATGAGGTGGAGCTGCAACAAGCACTAGCATATATGGTGGCTAACATATGCAAATGAGAGCGAGAAAAGAAGGCAAAGCACGTTCGAGAATCTATGATCAAGAAGTGATCCTAGACTACTTACGTTCAAGCATAACACGAGACCGTGTTCTCTTCCAGGACTCCGCCGAAAAGAGACCATCACGGCTACACACGCAGTTGATCCATTTTAATTAAGTTAACTGACAAGTTTTCTACTACCAGACATTAACAAATTCCCATCTGCCCATAACCGCGGGCACGGCTTTCGAAAGTTCAAATCCCTGCAGGTGTGTCCCATCTTAGCCCATCACAAGCTCTCACGGTCAACGAAGGATATTCCTTCTCCCAGGACGACCCGATTAGACTCGGAATCCCGGTTACAAGACATCTCGACAATGGTAAAACAAGACCAGCAAAGCCACCCGATGTGCTGACAAATCCCGATAGGAGTCGCACGTATCTCGTTCCTAGGGCAACATCGGATGAGACTAGCTACGAGTAAAACCAACCCTCAAGTTTCCCCGAGGTGGCCCCGCAGGCAGCTCAGTTCGGACCAACACTTAGAGGAGCACTGGCCCGGGGGCGGGGGTTAAAATAAAGATGACCCTTGAGTCCGCGGAACCCAAGGGAAAAAGGCTAGGTGGCGAATGGTAAAACAAACGTTGGGCCTTGCTGGAGGAGTTTTATTCCAGGCGAACTGTCAAGGGGTTCCCATTATAACCCAACCGTGTAAGGAACGCAAAATCAAGGAACATAACACCGGTATGACGGAAACTAGGGCGACAAGAGTGGAACACAACACCAGCCATAAGGCCGAGCCTTCCACCCTTTACCAAGTATATAGATGCATTAAAGTAAACAATATATAATAATGATATCCCAACGATAAACTTGTTCCAACAAGGAACAAAACTCCAATCTTCACCTGCAACTAGCAACGCTATAAGAGGGGCTGAGCAAAGCGGTAACATAGCCAAACAATGGTTTGCTAGGACAAGGTGGGTTAGAGGTTTGACATGGCAATACGGGAGGCATGATAAAGCATGTGGTAGGTATCGCGGCATAGGCATAGCAATAGAGCGAGCATCTAGCAAGCAAAGATAGAAGTCATTTCGAGGGTATGGTCATCTTGCCTGCAAAGTTCTCCGAGTTGACGTAAGCTTGATCCCCGTAAATGTTCTCAACAGGTTCCTCGATCACGTACTCGTCTCCCGGCTCTACCCAAAGCAAGAACACAAGCAAAGGTAAGACACAATCAACCACGGTGCAATGCGCAAGCAACATGATGCAAAACATGGCATGATATGCGGGAAGTAATATGCAATGCATATGCATGTTTCGGAAGGGAAAGATTGAACCAGGACTCAAATTGGAAAACCAAGAGTGCTGCTGGAAAGATGAGTTGATTTCGGTCGAAATCGATATAAAGATCACCATAATCGGATGCACGGTTTGCAAATGGCACGCAAAACAATAATGGCACAAAACTGCTATTAACAGCACGAAGCCATCTAGAATGCAACAAGAAAATAAGCTACTATACTCTAACATAGCAACAAAGCACATGGCAGTGATCCACTCAAAATGCTTGACAAAAGATGAACACTGAGCTACGGCTAAATCACACAATAGCGGGTTCAAACAAGCATGGCAACAGTGGAAAAGATATCAGGTTCAAAGACTTAGTGAAAATAACATGTCAGGATTTAACATTAGGAAGCAATGTTTAGAGCAAGATAACAACATGCTACAAGATCATATCATGGCAAAGAAAGGCATGGCTTGAAACTACTCAAGGCATATAAAAAAGTCCATTGCTGACCATAAGCCAAAAAGGATCAGAGGATATGATGGAACCCATGTAAACATAGCAAGATTCCTTAACAGATTCAAACTTAGCAGAAAACTGGACATGGAAGAAACAGAGTTACGTAGGCATGTTTGCGAGCTCGATGCACTCACCACAAGGCATTGCATGGAAAACTAAGCATACACCCAGAAACAAGACATGATCAATAAGCTAACCATGGCAAGAACTCTCTCATAGCATGCATGGATCAACTACAACAACCTCGGCAAAATTGATTAACATGTAAACAATCTGCCAAGAACATTTTACAGCAAAAGTAGAGCAAGATTGAGTCATGCTAGGTTACTCCATAATTGCAAACAAAGACATGGATGGATAGGGCATAACAATATCTCAAAATCATCCTTACTGAACATGCTCAAAAGAGGCACGGATCACTCTGTAGCAACATGAATACATGGCATAAAAATAACATCAGGGAAATGACTTAGAAGAATTCTAAGTCCCAGAAATCAGCAACATCACGAGAGCTACTTTGCATGCTTGTGCTAGTCACCACGAAGTTCACAAAAAAACATGGCATACACCCCTGTAAAGATGGCATTGCATAGCCCAAAACACATGTAGGGCTCAAGTTCATAGGAGGCACACAATAATCATGGCAAAAATGACAAATGTCCAATATCTGTTAAGAAACAGAAACTAACATTACATAGCACTCTTGCAACAGCATTTAGGGCATCAAGATGAACTCAAACAAGCATGGTGAAATGGAATGAAATGAAGAGCACATCCAGGCGAACAGTTTGGTATATCATACGCGCAAAACGGAGCTACGGATGCAAAGTTATGATGCGATGAACATAGCTAAAAATGTTAGGGACTTAGGGGGAAAAACACCTCCCAGATCTGGATCTAGGGTTTCGGGCGCGCTTTACGAAGATCACCGGATCAGTAGCTGCGGTGGCCGGAACTTGGGGAGAGGAGGTGGCCGGAGCCGTTGAAGGGGCCGGCGAGGTCGCCGGAGCTTGTCAGTGCGGAGGGTGACAGGGGTGGCGCGCTTCGGGCTCCCGGGCGGCGGCGCTCGGCGATGGTGGCAGCGGCGGCCGGAGCTGACGGGCACGGGCGGCGTCAGCGTTGACCAGCGAGGTGGTGAGGTCGCCAGTGAGGAAGATCCGGCATGGTGGCGGGGAGCTCGGCGCGGGGAGGCGCGGCGTTGACCCGCGGGAGGTGGCGGCGGAGCTGACGGGCGCGGCGGGCCTGGCGGGCCGGCGGCGGCGCACGGTGGCCGGGGCCACGTGTCGGCACGGGATAGGCGCAGGGTGGCGGTGATTTTTTTGTCTGGTGAGATCCGGACGTGTCCGGTGGCGGCGAGGGGCTAGGCTAGGGTTTCATGTGCGCGAAAATCCGGGGAAAGACACATATTTATAGATAGAGGGAGCTAGGAGAGTCCAAATGAGGTGTGGTTTTTGGCCACGCGATCGTGGTCGAACGACCGAGGGGATGGAGGGGGTGTTGGGCTGCAACACACACGAGCCCTTTACGGTTCCCCGGTTAACCGTTGGAGTATCAAACGAAGTCCAAATGGTACGAAATTTGACAGGCGGTCTACTGGTGGAATACCAAGGCCGCGTGGCAAGTATAGGTCCAATCTGAGAACGTTTAACACCCGCACACGAAAAGAGGTAAAAGGAGACGCCGGAGGACATAAGAGTGCCGGAATGCAAAACGGACAACGGGGAAAATGCTCGGATGCATGAGACACACACGTATGAAAATGCGATTGACATGATGACATGATATGAGATGCATGACATGGACAAAAGCAACATGAAGGCAAAACCCAACCACGAGGGAATAACATAACTTAGTGCCGAAAAAGGCAAGAGTTGGAATACAAATATGGCAAGTTACATACGGGGCGTTACATAGTCAGTAGCCCCTGAGACACTGTCAGGTGTTCGACAAGAAGAACCGGACAGAAGATCAATCTTTTGGTATAAGAGACGTCGTTGTTGGCCGCAAACTCGCATGCTGCCGAAGTCTCTGAACTGAGGCAGAGGCTGGAGCGAACCTATGACGAGCTCGGCGAGGTTAAGGTTCGGCTCCAGGAGAAGCATGGTGAGTGACGACTTGTTGTGTGTTCGGAAAGGATAGGTGTTGCATATTGACCGTAGTGTCGTAATATGTGTAGGTACCGCGACCGAGGTCGAGGCCCTAAGGAAGGCCCTGGGCGAGGCCGAGGAGAAGGTTGTCCAGCAACAAGCCGCCCGTAAGAAGCTCAAGGCCCGGGTCAAAGAAGTCTAGCAGGAGCGCCAGGATGCGGTCAAGAAATGTGAAGACTTGGAGCATGATGCGTCGGTTCAGGGGACCAAACTCACCATGGCTCGTCAGAGCGCAGAGACCGCACGGAATGAGGCCCAGGCTGCCCTCCAAGAGATTAAGGAGGCCAAGAAGATTATGACAGGTAAGGCATTTAAGATGCAAAGCAAGTATGCAGAGAAGCAGTACCTTTTACTAACCCGGGTTCGGAGTTCCCCAGGGGCTTTTGCGGATTTACCACGCAGTGTATCAGACGCCGCGGAGTTCTATCGAGCCGAAGGAGGGGGTTCTACGGAGAAGCTATTCTGGTCGTAGTATGCGGCGCCAGAGCATCCCGTGTCCTTCACCGATCAGCTGAAACAGCTGGTGGAGCTGCATAGGGTGGCCGAACTAGCCATTAAGGACTTGATAGTCCGGCTATGGCCAGCCGAAGCTATGCCAAGCAGCTACTTTGGAATCATGAGGCAGATGGTGAACGCCTGTCCTCTGCTGGACGTCGTCAAGTACTCGGCCTGCATTGAAGGCGCGCGCATGGCCTTCGCCCTTTGCAAGATGTGCTGGGCAGAGATGGACGCCATCGAGGTGACCAGAGGGCCACCGGAGGGCAAGGAGCACCGCGCACCCGAGCGGTATTTTGCGGATGTCCTGGAGGGGTCTCGCCTTGCGGCAGCACAATGTTCGCAGGACATTGTATTTGAATAAATGTATTCATGTTGCCTTTGCCTTGTATTGTGAGAACAAAGCCAGTTTTGTAATGTAATTTTGTTATGCTTTGGTTGTTTCCTCTTGTGCGGCCGTGTTGTATGTAATCTGAGGGTTGGCCAGTCGTCGGCTTCTGCCCTCACGTAGGTAGTACGGAGGTGTTCGGGATGGAATCTAAACAATCTTGATCCAATTATATTGTCCTTGAAGGAGTTTTTTAGCGCAATGAACAAGGAAATCAGACTATACGGCTTAAACGCCCTCACTTAGCCATAGGAGTTTAATAATAAAGCATGGATGCAGCCCCTGGTTCAAGCCAGGGTGCTGTTAGCATGTGATCGGGAAGTGCTGATCTTTCGCATAATGCGGAAAAAACCTCCAACGATTTGTAACCCTTGAACAGCTGACCGGCTCTCGCCGTATCATGATAGTCAGTTTTCGGCTTTTTCTTCTGAGACGCTCATCTGGTCAAGGCCAGGGCACAATCGCAGTAGTTCTCCCTTTACTACCCTAGCCGATTTATCAGAATGTATGGTAGCAAGCACAGGAGCCGGGCAACCCAACTATTGACCAAATACATGATTCGGAGCCAATGCATATAATGCTAAATTCGGGGTGTCGAACTTATCTTTAAGGATTGTTCGGACTTTATTGCCGTATCGTGGGGCGATGGGGAGCCCTTGGCAAATATGAAACGTACCAGAGTGTAAGGTTGCTAGAAAATAAGTAATTTAAAGGAAAACAGAGGGAGAACAGAGATAGGATCGGGGGCCCTTGAATTTGGATCATGAATTGATTTCCATTATAGTTGGGTTAATGCGTCCAAGCACATTAGTACAAAATAATGCAATAAGCAACAGGCTGTTTGACATGCCGCCACCAAAGGCGAGCTGCGTGTGGGTCCTAAAAACGGATAGAGTGATCGTTTAGTTAGCCTCTAGGGCTTCCCATGTACGCATGTGCTCCCTGTCAATCCGGTGTATTTATCCTTTGACAGGACCATTAATTAGGCCGTTGAAGGAGGCCCACACAAGATAAACCTGAAAAAAGGGAAAAGGAGATAGTAAAGTTATATGTGTGTCCGGGATCGGTCAAGCCGAACTGTAGATCCCGGGCTGGCTTGTGCCTCTGTCGATGTCCATGGATATTTGAGTGCGTAATTATGTACGCGTGGTACGGATGCCACCACTTCATCGGGACTGGGATGGAGGCCGAATTGCTAATCGAGCTCTTGACGAGCCGCACTGTTCAGCTACAATGTAGTCCGGAACCTCTTAATGATGTCCAGGGGCTCGGCAGCCTTATTATGGTGCTGCTTGAGAAGGCCGCTTTGTACCTCTGCTGATAGGGCGGCGGTGTGCTCCTTTGTTCAGAGGGAGCGTTCAGTATTTCCTTTGACTGTTATGACGCCACGTGGACCGGGCATCTTGAGCTTGAGATAAGCATAGTGTGGCACTGCGTTGAATCTAGCAAACGCGGTTCGTCCGAGCAGTGTGTTGTAGCCACTGCAGAAGGGGACGATATCGAAGATTAACTCTTCGCTTCGGAAGTTGTCCGGAGAACCGAAGACCACCTCCAGCGTGATTGAGCCCGTACAACGGGCCTCTACGCATGGTATGACTCCTTTAAAGGTAGTCTTTGTTGTTTTGATTCGTGAGGAATTAATACCCATCTTCCGCACTGTATCCTGATAGAGCAGGTTGAGGCTACTGCCACCGTCCATTAGGACTCGTGTTAGGTGAAATCCGTCGATAATTGGGTCGAGGACTAGTGCGGCTGAACCGCCATGCCAGATACTAGTTGGTTGGTCTCGACAATCAAAGGTGATCGGGAATGACGACCACAGATTGAATTTTGGGGCGACTGGCTCTACCGCGGAGACGTCCCTAAGTGCTCGCTTACACTCCCTTTCGGGGATGTGTGTAGCGTATATCATGTTCACCGTTTTGACTTGAGGGGGAAATTTCTTCTGCCCCCTATTGTTTGGCTGCCGGGGTTCTTCGTCCTCGTCCTCACTTTGTGATCCCTTTTCCTTGTTTTCGGCATTTAACTTGCCAGCCTATTTGAAAACCCGACAATCCCTGTTGGTATGATTGGCTTGTTTATCTGGGGTACCATGTATCTAGCACGGACAATCGAGTATGCGATCCAGGCTGGATGGTCCCTCACTGTTCCTTTTGTAGGGCTTCTTTCGCTGGCCGGACTTGGAGCCGCTGAATCCTGCGTTAACGGTGGTGTCATCGGTGTTGTCGCCATTGCTTCGGTGTTTGTGTCTATTGCGCTGGAGCTTGCCGGTGCTGTTCTTCGCCTCGGGGGGGCCAGTGTCACTGGCTGTGTTTTTGCTACGAGCCAGCCAGCTGTCCTCACCCGCGCAAAAGCGGGTCATGAGTGCCGTAAGGGCTGCCATGGACTTCGGCTTTTCTTGGCCAAGGTGGCATGCTAGCCATCTGTCACAGATGCTGTGTTTAATGGCCGCTAGGGCCTCGGCATCCGGACAGTCAATGATCTAGTTCTTTTTGGTTAGCAACCTAGTCCATAATTTTCTGGCTGATTCTCCAGGTTGCTGAACTATGTGGCTTAAGTCATCGGCATCGGGTGGCCGGACATATGTACATTGGAAGTTGTCAAGGAAGGCTTCTTCCAAGTTCTCCCAACTGCCGATGGAATTTTCGGGTAGACTATTTAGCCAGTGTCGAGCTGGCTCTTTGAGATTTAGTGGGAGGTATTTGATGGCGTGGAGGTCGTCTCCACAGTCCATGTGGATGTGGAGAATAAAGTCCTTAATCCATACTGCGGGATCGGTTGTTCCGTCGTATGATTCAATATTGACGGGCTTGAACCCCTCGGAGAATTCATGATCCAGCACCTCATCGGTGAAACAGAGAGGATGTGTGGCACCTCTATATCGGGTCGCGTCACAACGCACCTCCAATGAAGTCCGTCTGCGGTAATCAGCGCGGGTGTGACTTGGTTTGTCATGCCCGAATAGGTAGACATCATCCCGAGTCGGGAAGCATCCTCGCGATCCGTAGATTGATCCGGTGTGTCATGCTCTACTGTCCAGCTCCTGCCGAAGGTCATATGTATGGTCTTGAGATGTTTTGTCCCGATTTTGTGAGGCGGTGGGGCGGGCTGTTGTTCGGCCTGAGTTGCCGTTTTATCCCGACCGCGAGGTGGTTGGTCCGCGGCACTATCCCGACCACGTGGTGGTCGGTCCGCATTGCGTAAGGGAGGTATGGGATCTGGTGCCTCCTCATCGAACTGAGGTAGCAGTCTGCGCTTTTGGTAACTCTTAGCTGGGCACTCGAGGCCGTATTCCTCGGCTGCCAGGACATTAGTCCACCTATCAATGAGCAGGTCTTGGTCAGGATGGAGCTGCTGCTTCTTCTTCTTCAGGCTTCTTGAAGTGGCTATTAGCTGGCGCTTGAAGCGCTCCTACTCAAGGGGTGCCTCAGGCATGATGAAGTCCTCATCACCGAGGCTCTCATCATCCTCGGAGACTGGACGATAACTATCATCGTCCGGGTCATTGGGCATGGCCTGTTTATCAGGGTTATCTTGCCCGTTGTCTCGTTCCTCCTATTCGGATGCACTCTCGAAAGGGTCTTCACTATTTTCGGCGTCGCCCAGAGTACTATTTTCTCCGGTGCTAGTGTTGCCATCATTTGAGCGACGAGGTTTAGAGCGGCTTTTAGGGCGTCGGCGCTTCGACTGTGTCTCAGAAGGTTTATTCGCAACTGGATCTCCTTTGTCATCGTCGCTAGCTTTTTTAGGTGTGTCGACCATGTACACATCGTATGAAGAGGTGGCCGTCCAATGTCAAGTGAACGGCGGGTCTTGGCCTTGCTCCATGTCGGCATCGTCGTCCATACCGTCGATGTCTTCGGAGCCGTAATCAAGCACGTCGGTTAAGTCATCGACAGTGCCTATGAAGTGGGTGGCGGGTGGGAAGCAAAATTCCCCGTTATCAGCCTCTAGTTCGAACCGAACATAGTCCGGCGGTGAGTCCTTCTCCAAGGACAAGTTCTTTAAATAGTTTAGCACATCCCCAAAGGTGAGTGCTGGAAGATGTCTGCGGCGCTAAATTTGAAAATCGTAACTGATCCAGCTCGGTGTCCGCAGGCGTACCCAGTCCGGGACTTATAGCCGGAGACGAGTCCGGAATTCCACTGACGCAAATAATGCGGGGTGCTGAGTCCGTGTACGGCTCCAACACCACGGACTCTGTGGCCTCGGATGACACGATCTTCTCTGGTTCTAAGGCCGTTGCAGCAACAAGGGCAATCTCCTGGATGTGATCCGATGACAGATTTAAGTCATCTTCCTCGAGGTGAGGGGGAGCGATCGCTGCGGTCTCAAATCCATTGAAGATCAACTCTCCACAGATATCCGTGACGTAGTTCAAGCTTCCAAATCTGACCTGGTGGCCAGGGGCGTAGCTATCGATCTTCTCCAGATGGCCAAGCGAGTTGGCCCGTAGTACGGTGCCGCCGAACACGAAAATCTATCCGGGGAGGAAGGTTTCTCCTTGGACAGCATCACTATAGATGATTGAAGGGGACATCGAACCCTTTGTTGACAGCACAGTGGAAATCTCAATGAAAGCACCAATGTCGGTGTCAAAACCGGCGGATCTCGGGTAGGGGGTCCCGAACTGTGTGTCTAGGATCGATGGTAATAGGAGACAGGGGACAAAATGTTTACCCAGGTTCAGGCCCTCTCTATGGAGGTAGTACCCTACGTCCTGCTTGATTGATATTGATGAATATGAGTGTTACAGGAGTTGATCTACCACGAGAATGTAATGGCTAAACCCTAGAAGTCTAGCCTGTATGACTATTGTAATGAATATATCCATTCCTGACTAACCCCTTCGGTTTATATAGACACCGAGGGGATCTACGGTTTACATAGAGTCGGTTACATAAGAAGGAACCTTCATAGTTGGTTGCCAAGCTTGCCTTCCCTGCCAAGGAGAGTCCAATCCGGACACGGGTATAGTCTTCGGCCTTCATGTCTTCACAACCCATCAGTCCGGCCCATGGACAACAAGCTGGTCGCCCAAGGACCCCTTAGTCCAGGACTCCCTCAACCGCATCGACAAGTGACTGGCGTCGCGATGTGGTGGAGCGATGGTAACTGGCATGTGCCTACCGGGGGCATGGCTTGCCGGGCCTTCTTGGAGGGGTGCGCGCTTCGGTCTCCGATCGCCCTGAAGGCGCCGCTGGCGCCGTTTGGCTTTGCTCTTGTTAGTTGTGTCAACCTTGCCGCCCTCAGCTGACCAGCAAATGACACTTTCAACAGAATCTCTTTTCTTTTATATTGGGCTTGGTCTTCTTGATGCGCCCATTGATCTCACAAAGAGCGGTTTCTCTGGCTCGGCCTTTCATTACACGTTGGTGTTGGAAGTATGATCGTCAGCACGCATGTTTATGAGTCCGGTCAAAAAATACAGATGTTTATTGCACCAACACGGAGACATGCTTGTAACCCAATGCCATGAAGTGGATTTTGTGGAGCTTGATGATCTTCATGTTCTTGGCAACGTTGCGGACAAGCTCATGGAGGACTTGCTGTCGGTGTCAAAACCGGCAGATCTCGGGTAGGGGGTCCCAAACTGTGTGTCTAAGGTTGATGGTAACACGAGACAGGGGACACGATGTTTACCCAGATTCGGGCCCGCTTGATGGAGGTAATACCCTACTTCCTACTTGATTGATCTTGATGAATATGACGATTACAAGAGTTGATCTACCACGAGATCGTAATGGCTAAACCCTAGAAGTCTAGTATGTATGATTGCGATTGCCTCTACGGACTAAACCCCCCCCCCCGGTTTATATAGACACCGGAGGGGACCAGGTTTGTACAAAGTCAGTTTATAGAGGAAGGAATCTTCATATCCGAATGCCAAGCTTGCCTTCCATGCAAAGGAGAGTCCCATCTGGACACGGGAGGAAGTCTTCTGTCTTGTATCTTCATGGCCCATCAGTCCGCCCCATGTCACATAGCCCGGATGCCCGAGGACCCCTTAATCCAGGACTCCCTCAGTAGCCCCTGAACCAAACTTCAATGACGATGTGTCCAGCGCAGATTGTCTTCGGCATTGCAAGGCGGGTTCCTCCTTCGAATACTCCAAAGTAGTCCTCGAACACAGAAAACATGTCCGGCTCTACAAAACAAGTACCACACACAACCGTAGAGAGTATAATATTCCATGGGTCCCATCCACTGACAACTTTTGTAGCGAGACGCCCCGTCTCTGCCCGGTCATTATTTCAAACCGTTTTTTAGCCTCCCGCTCTATGTTTCGAGATGCAGTTTTCATCGGCACGACTTGTCGAAGCAGAGATCGTGTCCCCTTATTGCGGGATTCTCATCAATACGGGTGTGGGTAATCCAACCACGCTGTCCGCACGACCCTTGGGGAATAGGCGAGTTTTAAGGCGAGTGGGGAGGCGCTTGACATTCGCTGCCTTTATAAGAGGATAAAGATCCATTCTTTCACCCACGCCTTCTTCCTCTCTGCCCATCCATTCTCGAGCTCCAGCGCCCAAGCTTCCATCCTTTCCGCCTCCAAAAATCACTCCGACCATGTCCGGATCCGGAATGCAGGGCAAGTGGATGGCCTCCTCCGTCATGGAGGGGAACATCACGGAGCTCCGGGAAGCGGGGTACTTGGCCCAAGGAATCGCCCACCGGCTTCCGGCCAAGGGGCAGATCGTCCCCACCCCGGAGCCCAACGAGAGGGTGGTATTCATCCCCCACTTCATCCACGGGTTAGGATTTCCCCTCCACCCTTCGTCTGTGGACTCATGTTCTACTACAGGCTAGATTTCCACGATCTAGCCGCGAATTCTTTCCTCGACATCTCGGCATTCATTGCCATGTGTGAGGCCTTCCTTCGCATCCCACCCCACTTTGGATTATGGCTAAAGATCTTCAATGTGAAGCCGAAAGTGGTGGATGGTCAACACGAGGAGTGTGGAGGTGCAATGGTGAGCAAACTATCCAATGTCACGTGGCCCACTGGCACTTTTGTGGAAACAGTTAAGGTGTGGCAGAAGCAGTGGTTCTATGTCACTGAGCCACGCGACACCACATGGCCCGCGGCCCTCGAATTCAAGTTCGGGCCCCCCCAATGCGGCTTACCTCCTGGCTAAAAAAAGGACTAGTCTGGTCGTCGTCAGACGAGATATTAGCGCTACAGGCGCACGTCAAGAGCATGGTGGACAAGAACATCAAGATCATCAATGTGATCCAGGTGATGCTTTTTCGCCAGATCCTTCCCTGTCAAAGCCGAACTTTCCATCTGTGGGAGTTCGATCCGGCCAAGCACCAGACCTTGCGACGGTTCTTCGGCTCCACGCACGAAGATATCTGGAAGGTGCTTTTCAAGGCCAATCACGCGTGGCCGCAGACGTCCCAGGACCGCGGATACAACCTGACCCATCTGGCCAGTCCGGTAAGTTCTTCACACTTCAAGCTGTATCTCTTCCTGCGCATTGGAGGAAGATGTCTAAGTTTCTCCATTTGTCTTTTTAGAGCTAGATAAAGAAGGCGGAGCGGATCCAGTGTCTGGCTCCGTTGCTCGAAAACCCAGCTATCCCACTTCTGACGAAGATGCTGGTTCCGGTGCCCTACCAGGCGCCGGAGAAGAAGGCCACGAAGAAGAGCTAGGCGGGAAGAGGCGGCCTTCGCCGTAGAGGCACTTTGGACGTGACATCCGAAGACGCCGAAATCGACTCCTCCGCTGCCACCGAGGATGACGAGGAAGAGAAATAAAGCAACTCTCCCCCTGAGGGGGGAAGGAAGAAAAGGACGGCCTCCGCGGATCTAGAGGCAGAGGCGTCCAAGAAGGGGAGGGTCTCACTACTAGGAAAAGGGCTATAGATGATATGGACACTAATGGCGCACCGTGTATGTGGTGTGCCACTGCTATATAGTAGTGGCGCACCAGATACAGGTGTGCCATTAGTAATATATTACTAATGGCGCACTTGGTGTGTGGTGCGCCATTAGTAGTTTTGAAAAAAGTTTAAAAAAAATTGTTAGTAATGGCGCACCATGGGATAGTGCGCCATTGTGTGTTGACATAGTAATGGCGCACCACACCCACCGTGGGCCATTAGTATTTTTTGAAAACATTTAAAAAAATTGTTAGTAATGGCGCACCGTCCACTAGTGCGCCATTACTACAATTTTTTTCAAAACTACTAATGGCGCACCACACACCAGGTGCGCCATGTGACGCCCGGATAATTAAGCTACAGTAACCCTCTGCTAAGGATGCCACGTCCCCTCGGTTACTGTTGATAAACTCGAGTTAGTTCAAAAACGATTCAAATTCAAATCTAAAATATAGGCAAACAGTAAAAGTTTCCAAACATTAAAACTAAAATGCTCTAGACGTGCCAAATAATGCATAGGTAATTATGGTTAAGAAACCCCATTTTTATAAAATGTTTAAATACCCTTAGGTGAATAAAACAGTAGCAAAAACCAATATACAAATGCTTTTATAATTAACAAAATACTAAACTAAATAGCTTTGGGGTAAAACCTTTTTGTTGTAGGGGATTTTAATGTATTACTAAATTAGGGATTATTTTAATATTAGTTAAAAACTAAATGAAAAAAAGAAACTAGAAATAAAACAGAAAAGGGAAAAACTAAACTAACAAAAAAAAGAGAAAGCCCCACCCCCCCCCCCCGCTGGGCCAAGTGGCCCAGCTGGCCTCAGCCGCCCGAACGGGCCGCCCCCCCGGCCCAGCCGGCCCCCCCACACACCCCCTATAACCCCCCCCTGGTCACCGAAACCCTACGCCACCCCCCCACTCCCCCACACTCCCTCCTCTTCCCCCCCCTCTCCGTGGATCTGGATCGGGGGCAACCGACGCCCCGATCCCGTCGCCCCCGACCCCGGCACGCCCGAACCCGCCGCCTCGTCCCTGCGCCCCGTCTACGCCGTCGTCTCGCCTCCTCACGTCCTCCTCGTCCCGAGCCGAGGCCGCCATTCCGGCGCCGCGCCCTCGACCCCGTCGCCCCGCCGCACTCGTCGCCGGCGACCCGAACGCCGCCCCCTTCCTCGTCCTCCTCCTCGAGCTCGAGACCGCTGCCCCGTTCCCTGCACCTTCCGTGAGCACCCCCCCTCTCTCCCCGTCCCCGTTGCCCGTTCCGGCCACCGCGCCGCCAAGCCCCGCCCCTGTGCGCTGCCGGCGTCGACTGCGCACGCAAGGCCGCACCCGCCTGCTCGACCCGCTCCTCACGCCCGGCCGTGCCCTATGCATGTGCACACTCGCCGCTGCCCCGTGCTGAAGCTCCGCGTGCGCCGTGCTCGCCCACCGGTCGCCCGCGCCGTCCGCGGCTTGCGCGTGTCCGCCCCCTTGCTCGCGATGCTCCCCTCGCCCCGATCGCTGTTGCGTCCGCCGCCGCTCGCCGTCCCGCCATTTGCCCGCGCCGCGCCTTCGTTCCCTGCCCCGGCGCCACCCCGACGTGGCCTCGCCGCTGCCGCTGTCGTCCCAGGCGGCCGGGCTTGCCGTGCCCGTGGCCGGCGCCCCCTGCCCATCTGGGCATTTGCCAATCGGGCTGGGTGCCTGCGCCCGTAACCCGCGCGCCCGAATCGCTGTGGCCCTTTGGGCCACTGACATGTGGGGCCCGGCCCCAGAACGTTAAAAAAAAGAGAGCAAAAAAAAGGAATTAAAAAAATTAATTAATTAATTAATTAATTAATTAGTGAATTAATTAACTTAATTAATCTTGTTTAGTTAACCTAATTAAGTATTGTGAGTTAATTAAACTGTGATTAGATTAGTTAGATCCTAATTAGAGTAAACAGTGTATGACATGCGGGACCCACACGTCAGATTGACCCAGTCAACACCCTGTTGACTGCTGACGTCATGCTGACGTCATGATGACGTCAGCAGACACTATTCTGGATAATGTTGATTAAATTAATTAAATAAATCCTAAAATTGATTTAAATCTTTTAAAATTAATATAAAATAAACCGTAGCTCGGATGGAAAACTTTGTACATGAAAGTTGCTCAGAACGGCGAGACGATTCCGGATACGCAACCCGTTCGTCCGCCACAACCTCCCTAACCTATGAACTCGCAACTTTCCCCTTTTTCATCTGTCCGAAAACGCGAAACACCGGGGATACTTTCCCGGATGTTTCCCCCCTTCACCGGTTATCACCTCATACCGCGATAGGGCACCCCTAGCACCGATACTTGTCATGTCATGCATCGCTATGCATCTGTTTGCTTAAATATTTATTGTTTCTTCCCCCTCTTCTCTCGCTAGACACGAGACCGACGCCGCTGCTACCCAGTACGACTACGGAGTTGACGACCTCTCTCTTGCCAGAGCAACCAGGCAAGCCCCCCCTTTGATCACCAGATATCGCCTACTCTTCTCTATACTGCTTGCATTAGAGTAGTGTAGCATGTTACTGCTTCCCGTTAATCCTATCCTGATGCATAGCCTGTCCTTGCTACTACTGTTGTTACCTTTACCTGCAATCCTATTGCTTAGTATAGGATGCTAGTTTATCATCAGTGGCCCTACATCCTTGTCCGTCTGCCATGCTATACTATCGGGCCGTGATCACTCGGGAGTTGATCACGGGTATATACTATATACTTTATACATGATACATGTGGTGACTAAAGACGGGTCGGCTTGAGGAGCACCCGCGAGTGGAGTTTTGAGGCGGAGCGGCAGGGCAGGTTCCGATCACCTAGGAGAGAGGTGGGCGTGGCCCTGGTCGGCGTTCGCGGATACTTAACACGCTTAACGAGATCTGGGTATTTGATCTAAGTCTGGCCATTTGGTCTATACGCACTAACCATCTACGCGGGAGTAGTTATGGGTATCCCGGCATCGTGGTATCAGCGAAGCCTTCTTGACGTCAGCGACGGAGCGGGCGCGCGCGATTGGACTGGAACGCCACTAGGCTAGGTCTGCTTCCGGCCGCGTACGCAACGTGCAGGTGTGCTAAGGGCGATGGGCCCAGACCCCTGTGGCGCTTAGGTTTAGACCGGCGTGCTGACCTCTCTGTTGTCTAGGTGGGGCTGCGACGTGTTGATCTTCCGAGGCCGGGCATGACCCAGGAAAGTGTGTCCGGCCAAATGGGATCGAGCGTGTTGGGGTATGTGGTGCACCCCTGCAGGGAAGTTAATCTATTCGAATAGCCGTGATCTTCGGTAACAGGACGACTTGGAGTTGTACATTGACCTTATGACAACTAGAACCGGATACTTAATAAAACACACCCTTCCAAGTGCCAGATACAACCGGTGATCGCTCTCTCACAGGGCGACGAGGGGAGGATCATCGGTTAGGGTTATGCTATGCAGTGCTACTTGGAGGACTTCAGTCTACTCTCTTCTACATGCTGCAAGACGGAGGCTGCCAGAAGCGTAGTCTTCAACAGGATTAGCTATCCCCCTCTTATTCTGGCATTCTGCAGTTCAGTCCACATATAATAGCCTTATTCCAGTTGATACCAATGCATACATATGTAGTATAGCTCCTTGCTTGCGAGTACTTTGGATGAGTACTCACGGTTGCTTTCTCCCTCTTTTCCCCCTATCCCTTCTACCTGGTTGTCGCAACCAGATGTTGGATCCCAGGATCCAGACGCCACCGTCGACGACGACTACTACTACTCGGGAGGTGCCTACTACTACGTGCAGCCCGCTGACGGCGACCAGGAGTAGTTAGGAGGATCCCAGGCAGGAGGCCTAAGCCTCTTTCGATCTGTATCCCAGTTTGTGCTAGCCTTCTTAAGGCACACTTGTTTAACTTATGTCTGTACTCAGATATTGTTGCTTCCGCTGACTCGTCTATGATCGAGCTCTTGTATTCGAGCCTTTGAGGCCCCTGACTTGTAATATGATGCTTGTATGACTTATTTTATTTGTAGAGTTGTGTTGTGGTATTTTCCCGTGAGTCTCTGATCTTGATCGTACACGTTTGCGTGTATGATTAGTGTATGATTAAATCGGGGGCGTCACGCGCATTAGTAATATATTTAGCACCAGGGTTACTAATGGCGCACCTGATGTGTGGTGCGCCATTAGTAACCCTGGTGCTAAATGCACCCCGATGGACCGCCTTTTCAGTTTTTTAAAAAATAAAAGAAAATAATGGAAATGTCAAAAAATATAAAAAATAAGTTTCCCATGTGATATGTGGTCTAGTTGTTGGGAAAATTTACAAATATGAATTTCGACTTTATTTGCAAAATTTCTCTGGAATTTAGTAAAATGGGCATAAATTTGCATACGAACTCAGATTAAAAAGTTTTTTATATGAAAAATCATCTACTCGAAAAGTTACATCCGAATTGAACCGGGGAAACCCCGTTCAACATCTTCAAAATCCCCAAAAACCTAATAGAACGAAAGATATGGGGCTTTTAAGATCTAGAGGGGGGAAATGAAAAAAAATTCGAACTTACTAGTGGCGCACCATTTGCTAGGTGGGCCACTAGTAACAAAAAAATGGTTTCAAATTTTTTTGGATTTTTTTTCAAAATATGATACGTAATATGACCGGTTTAATAGGATTGATATGATAGATATATCAACAAGTGCCTGTGAAGTGAGCTAGTGCTGGGGTTGGATAGAACTGTGAAGTTAAGCATGCTAAGGCTGGAGTAGTGTGAGGATGGGTGACCTTTCAGGAAGTTGTGCGATTTGACTTGAGATTAAGCATATTGACCTGAGATTAAGCCGTAGTGACATGAGATTAAGAAAAAAACAAAAAAATTGATTTTTTTTGAAAAAAAATTTGGAAAAAAATTAAAAAAAATTGTTACTAACGGCGCACTTCAATGTGGTGCGCCATTAGTAAAAAATACTAATGGCGTGGTACTAGTGGCGCACTGTAGTGCGCCATTAGTAGCCAAAACAGGTGCGCCACTAGGCCTTTTCCTAGTAGTGTCTCCTTCATGGATAACTCTGCGTTGGACACTGATAGCAGCTCCAAGTGGCGCCCCAGGGAGAAGCCCCTGGCTGAGTCGTAAGCATTCCAAGGCACTTATATACACATATATCCAACTTCTTTACTTCGTTGTTTTAATATGTCGAATCAGGTGCTGTAGTCCGGCCCACGCCCGCCCCCAGCAATCCTCATCTTCGGGGAATTCGCTAGATCCGAAGGTGATGGACAGCGGGTCGCTTCCGGCGGCCTCCTCTCCCAATGCCATGGACGACGCCAAGGTGTTGTCCCGAAGGACCTTCCCAGGCCAGGGAGAGGTACAGGAGGCCGTCCGGGTGGCACCAGAGGGTGATACCTCGACCGCCGGACACATAGGGGAGCAAATCCCCCTGGAGACTGGCGATGGGGGCCACATCTAATTCGGCCCCCAGCTGAATACTATTTTGGAGGCCCATACTGCTCCGGAATGAGGCGAGCAGCCTCCTTCAAAAGAAGGAGGTGCACCTATTCCGTCGGTGACCTCTGTCCATCTAGAGGTACCGGATACTTTACTGAAGTGCTGCAAAGTGCTTCCATTGTTGAGGAACGCCGTATCCTCATGGGTATGGTGGTTGAGAAGGTTCAGTCCACTAAGAGCGGACTGGCCGAAGCCTGCACCAGTCTTCTAACAGGCTTTGAGGTATGCAACGTAAAAAGGATGTCATAGTATAGACAGTAGCCCCTAAGACTCTATCCGGTGCTTGAAAAGAGAAGCCGGACGGAGGATCAAATAATTTTCGTAGGAGACTGACCATACATGTCTATGTGAATAAGCAGGCGTCGATGCTGGCTGCGACCTCCCATTCTGTCGATGTCTCCAAACTGAAGTAGAGTTTGGAGCAGGCCGAAGAAGATCTCGGCCATGCGAAAAAATAGCTAGAGGACAAGCAAGGTGTGCAATGGCCTATTCAGATCTAGAAAGATATGAATTGTTTGTGTTGATCATGTTATCATGATATTTCACAAGAGTTGCGACCGAGGTTGAGACCCTCAAGAGTCCGCTGGCCAAGGCCCAGAAGAGGGCAACAAAAGAACAATACGCCCGTGAAAAACATGAGGCAAGGGTCGGGGAGGTCCAGCAGGAGCTCCAGGACGCCGTAAAGAAATGCGAGTCCTTGGAGCGCAAGATTGCGGACCAAGAGTCTGAACTTGGTAAGGCCTACCAAAGTGCAGAAGAGGCCTGGGTTGAAGCCCAAGGCGCCCTCCAGGTAATCCAAGAGGCCAGGAAAATCATGGCGGGTAAGGCCTTTATTATGCAGAGCAAATATGTGAAGAAAAGGTACCTCTTACTAACCTGGATTAGGAGTTCTCTAGGGGCATTTGCGGATCTGCCGCACAATGTTACTGATGCTGCGGAGTTCTTCCGAGCCGAAGAGGGGAGCTCAACGGAGAAGCTGTTTTGGTCGCAATACCTTGCACCAGAGCATCCGGTGCCCTTTAGGGATCAGCTGAAACAGCTGACCGAACTGCATAGGGTGGCCGAATCAGCCATGAAGGATTTGATAATCCGTCTGTGGCCTGCCGAAGCCATACCCAGCAGCTACTTCAGGCTCATGAAGCGGCTGGTTGATGCCTGCCCTCGGCTTGATGCCGTCAAACGGTCGGTGTCGGTGTCAAAACCGGCGGATCTCGGGTAGGGGGTTCCGAACTATGTGTCTAAGGCGGATGGTAACATGAGGCAGGGGACATGATGTGTTACCCAGGTTCGGGCCCTCTAGATGGAGGTAAAACCCTACGTCGTGCTTGATTATACTTGATAATATGGGTATTACAAGAGTTGATCTACCACGAGATCGGAGAGGCTAAACCCTAGAAGCTAGCCTATGGTATGATTGTATGTTGTCCTACAGACTAAAACCCTCTGGCTTATATAGACACCGGAGGGGGCTAGGGTTACACAAGATCGGTTACAAAGGAGGAGATATACATATCCGTATTGCCTAGCTTGCCTTCCACGCCAAGTAGAGTCCCATCCGGACACAGGATGAAGTCTTCAATCTTGTATCTTCATAGTCCAGCAATCCGGCCAAAGGATATAGTCCGGCTGTCCGGAGACCCCCTAATCCAGGACTCCCTCAGTAGCCCCTGAACCAGGCTTCAATGGCGATGAGTCCGGCGTGCAGTGTTGTCTTCGGCATTGCAAGGTGGGTTCCTCCTCCGAATACACCACAGAAGAGTTTGAATACAAGGATAGTGTCCGACCCTGCAAAATAAGTTCCACATACCATCGTAGAGAGAGTAACATTGCCACAAATCTAATCTGCTGACACGTTTTGGCAGCATGACATCATGTCATGCCCCGGTAATTATTCGAACCGTTTTTCTTTAACCAGTCCCCGCACATAACGCGAGGCGGTTTCTTGACACGTCTTGTCAAAGCGGAGATTGTGTTCCCCTTATTACGGGATTCTCATCAATACGGACGTGGGTAACCCAACCGTGCCTAGGACTCCTACATTTTAGGCAAGTCCCAAACGGCCACGAGGAGGATGCTTGATATTCACCCTCTTTATAAAGGGACAAGGCTGTTACTTTTTTCCCTCCCGTGCTCAATCGAATCCCACCCCGCCTCGAGTTCTAACAACGAAAGCCAAGGTTAGGTGCTTCGGACCTTCACTCATGTCCGGGTCCAGCCAAGGACGTGCCAATACTGCAGAGCCGTATCCGAGATCTCTTTGAGGGAGATTTCAGTCTGGTTATGGTGATGCAAGTCATGCTGGTTCGTCGAGTCCAGCCTTGCAAACGCCGGCCCCTCTGCATGTGGGAGTTCAACCCAGAAGGACCGCGCACTATTCAAAATTTCCTTGGCATGACGCACGAGGAGATGTACAAATCGTTCTTTGGACCCCAAATAGAGTGTACGGACACTACCGAGGACGTGGGCCTCAGCAGCAACCGCACCGCTGCCCAAGTAAGTAATCCCATGGCCGAACACACCGTCCTTTTATTAATCATGACATCATTCTGAAGAATCGCTCTTTGACCAGGACTGGATAACAAAGGCGAAGATGATCCGGTGTTCGGCCCCCCTTCCTGAAGGCTTGGACAATCCGGTGCTGGAGAAGATCCTCGAGCCAGCACCTTGTCTGGTGCCCTCAAAGGAAGACGAAGGGGGGAATAAAGAGGGCGAAAGCAGGCCTCCATCGCTACCTATTCCAACCGAGGGAATGAGCGCCTCCGCGAGGGAGGATAACCGAGGGGAAGAATCTGACATTCTCTCTCCCCGTGGAAGGAAGAGGACTACCTCCGAAGATCCGGAAATCAAGGTTTCCAAACAGGAGAAGAAATCTCCGCCAGAGGGTCCTGCCTCGGAGGGTGTTCTTACCGTACAATGTCCGCGCGGGGATCAGCCCTCTAACAAGCTGTAATCAAAAGTTGTTTAATATTGAAGATATCCTACCTTACTTCTGAGGAAAATAACCGAAGTATTTGTCTTGCAGTTCAGATCTTAGCCCTTCTCAGCTGAGCTCGTCTTCGGGGGATCTTCTTCCGGAGATGATGGAGAGCGAAATGCCTCCCCCTGTCACACCGCCTTATGAAGCGGGTGACCCTGAGGTGTCGTCGTGGAGGGCTTCTCCTGATCCGGTAAGGCCAGAAGGTAATCCTATGGCCACCCGAAGTCCTTAGTATCCGGCTCTCGAAGAGAGCAATCAAAAGAGTCCGGCATCGTCTGGTGCGCGGTCGGATCTACAGAGGGATCTGCTGGAGAAGGCGGCTATCTTAGAAGAGCACTGCACATTGATGGGTACGGTGATTGAAAGGATTTCGTCCGCCGAAAGCGGGCTACATGAAGCCTTTATGAGTCTACTAATGGGTTTTGAGGTACGTGAAATGATGCACATTTTTGACAGTACCGCACATTTTATATGTGCCCTGTGTAGATAGTAGCCCCTGAGACTCTGGTTGTCATCGAAAAAGGCGGCAAACAGAGGATCATAGTCCGTGGTAATAACCGGACTGCCTTAATGTGCAGGTGATGGAGGCTCCGGTGGCTAGCCGGACTGATGGGTATGCCAAACTAAAGCGGCAGCTGAATACGGCAGATGCCGACATCGTGCTTGTCAATGAGCGGCTTGACGAGGCACAGGGTGAGTGGCCTTTCTGGTGATCGTCACATAATAAGAGCAGCATGATGTGAGTATCTTTAATATGTTGTGACTGCAGATGGAGCGACCACCATGGTGACCCTTCGGGCGGAGCTTGCCCGAGCCAAGGAGCAAGCAAGGAGTAGCAATGCGGCCGAAGAGTTAAGGGCCGAACATGCCGCCCATTGCGAGAGC
The DNA here is from genome assembly GCF_003073215.2 of Triticum urartu. NCBI lineage: Eukaryota > Viridiplantae > Streptophyta > Magnoliopsida > Poales > Poaceae > Triticum > Triticum urartu. The sequence goes on along the minus strand of NC_053024.1, from coordinate 226,673,815 downwards.
AAAGAGAAAAATGGCCAAGATTGCTGTAAAGTTAAGAGATACTGCCGACCATTGCCATCTTCTTGAAGAAGAAAACCGGGCGAAGGTGACGGACCTGGAAAAGGCCACAATGGCGACCAAAGATACCCGCTCTGCGATGAGAGCGAAAAAGGAGGAGCTACGTCAAGTCGGGGATATCGCGGCTGGGAAACCCTTTATGCTATGGAGGAAGTTTGGAGATCCTCAGTATGCCCCTCTGGACCGTCTGTGGAGTTCGGCGGACGCATATCTGGACTTGGCGGCGAGTGCTGTTGACGCGGCCGAATACTTCCGAGATCAAACAGATCGTGAAGTGGACAAGCTATTCTGGTCACAATTTAACGTTCCAGAGCGTCCGCTTCCATTCATTGATCGGCTTGCCAAATGAGCCGAGCCGAATAGGTTGTCCGGACTCGGCATGAGGTCTGTTGTGGATCATATGTGACCGGAAAGTCCAAAGCCGAACAGCTATTTTAGTTTGGTGCAACAGTTCCTTGGTGCGGTGCCACGTATTAATGCGATGAAGAGGTCGGCCTGCATAGAAGGCTCGCGGATGGCCCTTGCTCGTGTCAAAACATACTGAGCGGAGATGGATGCTACCACTGTTGCGGCGGAGGGTTCGGCTATAGGCCGAGTGGCTGCCGAGCACTATTTTGAAGAAGTTCTTGAAGGTGCTCGTTCGATAGAGGCCCAGTGCTCGAATAATATTATGTTTGAGTGACATGTATTCCCATTGTAAAAACAATGTTTTATTAAGTTTATCAAGGCTGTATTTATACTTTTGTCCGAAAGTATTATGATGCCTCTTGTGCGGCCGTTTATGTATATATGTATATAACCTGAAAGATTGCAGTTGTCGGCTTCAGCCCCCACTCATATAGTATGGGGGTGTTTGTAGAAGATGCGTGTTCACACTTGATCCAACGTCTTGGTCCATTAAGGAGGTGATAGTGCAGCGAACTAGGCGAGTGGACTATAATGCTTTAACACTTTCACTTAGCCAGAGGAGTTTGACAGTGGGGCTACTATATAGCCCCTCGTGGCTCCGCACTCATCCGAATTCGGGGGGGGGGGGGGCGTACATGCCTGGCCGGGAGATGGCCCTTTGTTAAGGTGGAGGAATCCCGAAGATTCCGATAGGTCATCGAGTGGTTGACCAGTCTCCCGCTATATCATGACAGTCAGTTTTCGGCTTTCTCTACTGAGGTGCTCATCTAGATGAACCAGGGCACAATCGCAGTAGTTCTCCTGGTGTCGCCTTAGCCGATAGAGCGGAACGTAAGGCAGCAAAACATAGGAGCCGAGCAAACCCAACATTTGACCAAAGACATGATTCGGAGCTGATGCATATAAGGCCAAACTCGTGACGCCGAACACTCCCTAAGGTATTCGGTCTTTATGGTGTAAACTGGGCCTAAACAGTGCCCTTTGTAATAAGCCCCTGGTGTGCAGGTATGTGCAATATTCTGACGTGGCCACATGCCAATACGTCAGGATCCTTCTCAATTGTACTGAGAATCTGAGGGATGTGTATCAACAAGAGACAGTAAAAATGGTTTACGCGGGGTCTTAATCTAAAAAGAATCCTTGGAACGGGTCCCTGTTGCACGTCTGTGCTTGTGTCTCCGTTGTGCCGTATTCTGGACGGGTGTAGCACGATGGTCATCTGAAAAAGAGAGGAACTTAATTGAAAAGTTGACATGCAAAAGGTAAGTTATACTAAATAAACAATATGAGTAAAGTTGAGCCTGATTGTCACTTATGCGCGCACGTTAAGCCCCTTGTATTGTAATAGGGGTATAGCCATCAAACCTGTAACAATTACATATAGCAGTACCGGACTTGTCCAACCGTGTCCGTGGTCTTAACGACCTGTCAGATGCTTTAGTTGGTGAGGCCGTTTAGTGTGGTCTTCCGCACGCAAGGAGCGCTCAATATTTCCATTTACTGTAATGATGCCACATGGACCGGGCATCTTAAGCATGAGGGAAGCATAATGCGGTATTGCATTAAAGCGAGTGAAAGCTTCGTGTCCGAGTAGTGCTTGATAACCACTTTGGAACGGGGAGATGTGGAACGGTAAATGTTCGCTACGGAAGTTATCGGGAAAGCCGAATATAACCTCTAGTAGCAGGGAGCCCGTGCAATGGGCCTCTGGGCCTGGCATTATTCCTTTAAAGGTAGTATTGCTCTGGCTAATTTTGGTTGGGTCTATCCCCATTTTGCGGAATGTGTCCTGATATATCAGGTTTAGACTGCTGCCACCGTCCATCAGGACTCGTGTGAAGTGGTATCCGTCAATTATTGGGTCTAATACCAAGGCAGCCCATCCTGCACTCCGGATACTTGCCGAGTAATCTCGATGGTTGAAGGTGACCGGTTGGGACGACCAGTGGTAGGACTCCGCGGTGATAGGCCCTGGGGCGTGTGTCTCTAGGAGTGCCGCTTTGTTTCTCCCTTTGTTACATGTAATACGTTTACTGTTTTGACTTCTGGTGGGAACTTCTTTTGTTCCCCAGTGCTTTGCTTGCGAGGCTCGTCCTCGTCTTCGCTTTGTGTATCCTGCCCCTTGTGTTCGGCGTTGAGCTTGCCGGACTGCTTGAAGACCCAACATTCTCTATGGGTATGATTTGCAGGTTTATGAGGGGTGCTATGGATCTGACATATTTGGTCCAGAATCTTGTTTCGGCTGGACAGTTCATCTCTGTTGCCTTTGGGGGCAGCTTTTGCTGACCTGGCCAAGAACTTTTGAATCCGGCGTTTACCGTTGTCCTCTTCGGGCTGTCTTCTTTATTCCGGCGCTTGTTTTTGTTGCGTCGTGATTTCTCGTTTCCATCCCTGACTTTGGGTGTACTTGGGTCACTGGTGCTGCACCGGGCTAACCAGCTATCCTCGCCCCCGCAAAAGCGGGTCATGAGGCTTGTTAATGCTGCCATTGTTCTCGGCTTTTCTTGGCCGAGGTGTCTGGCAAGCCTTTCGTCTCGAAAGCTATGCTTGAAAGCTGCTAAGGCTTCAGCGTCCGGACAGTCGACTATTTGGTTCTTTTTAGTGAGGAACCTGTTCCAAAGCTTTCGGGCTGACTCTCCGGTCAGTTGAGTTATATGACTTAAATCGTCTGCATCTGGTGGCCGGACATATGTCCCTTGACAATTTGCCCGAAAGGCATCTTCGAGCTCTTCCCAGCTTCCAATGGAGTTTTCGGGGAGGCTTTTAAGCCAGTGCCGAGCTGGCCCTTTGAGCTTGAGGGGTAAGTACTTGATGGCGTGGAGATCGTCTCCTCGAGCCATATGGATATGGAGGATGCAGTCCTCAATCCAGACCCCAGGGTCTGTCGTTCCATCGTACGCCTCTATGTTTATGGGTTTGGATCCCTCTGGAAATTCATGGTCCAGCACCTCATCGGTAAAACATAGGGGGTGTGCGGCACCCCTGTATTTGGGTGTACCGTGGTATTCGGATGTTTGTTGTGTTGCATTGCGTACTGGAGCGCGCTTGCGTGACCCGTAGATGGATCTGGTTTCTTCGTACTTTTGATGCGAGTCCTCACGTGGATCGCATGCCGGCTCATGTGCGGCGTCGTTTGCCGTTCTATGTTGGCCACGAGGTCGTCTATCCGACTGGATGGCCGTTTTGTTTTTTGATTGAGGGGTATCTAAGGCCTCCTCATCGAATTCAGGTAGCATCTTTCGCTTCGGGTAGCTCTTGATGTGGCGATTACCGCCGTACTTTGCTGCAGTGTTGAGTACTTCACTCCATCTGATTCTGAGTGTGTTTTGTGCAGCCCTGAGCCTTTGCTTCTGCTTTTTCAGACTCCTCGCAGTGGCAACCAGCCTTTGATGGGCATTCTGTTGCTCTGGGTGCTTGTCCGGTGTGATGTCGTCCGGACTGTTATCTTCGACAGGGTCGGATTGTTCGGTTTGATTCTTCGTGTTGCCCTAGTCGGGCGATGGTTCACCCTGCTCTATCGCTAGGTCTATATGACCGTTGTTTCTGCCGAGGCGGGATTTGGAGCGGCGCTTACGCCGCCGCTTTGACTGCTTCTCGAGGGAACAACCCTTCGTTGCGTCCTTCCGTTCCTCGTCATCGTTTTCTTTGGGTGTGTCCACCATGTATACATCTTATGATGAAGTGGGCGTCTAGTGCCCTGTGGGCAGTGGTTCCTGTTCGTCTCCTGCATCGTCGTCCATACCGTCAATGTCTTCGGAGTCGAAGTCGAGCATGTCGGTCAAATCGTCGACAGTGGCTACTAAGTGGGTGGTGGGTGGGCGGCGAATTTCTTCGTCATCCGCATCCCAATCCCGCCGAACATAGTTTGGCCCGGACTCTCCTGACAAGGAGAGAGACCTTAATGAATTCAGTATGTCGCCAAAGGGTGAGTGCTGAAAAATATCTGCGGAGGTAAACTCCATGATCGGCGCCCAGACGGATTCGATAGGCACGGGCGCAGGCGGTTCGGAGTCCGTGGCCGAGGAAGAATCTGGTAGTTCGGCGTCACGGCTCCCGTGAAGGGTAAGGTCGATATTTGGCTTGATCGCTGATGAGAGTGCGGCCTCCGTGGCGGGGTCTATCCACTCGTCCATGGATGGCGCACTTGGCTCCGAATTGGGGGTCAGAGCGATTGCCTGAACATTGTCCGATGTTAGAGCTAAATCATGCACATCGTGACCGTGCGGCGCTCTTGGCAAGGGCTCGAATCCGTCGAAGATCGAGTCTCCGCGAATGTTGGCCGTGTGGTTTAAGCTTCCGAACCTGACCTGATGGCAGGGGCGTAACTCTCGATCTGCTCCAGATGGCCAAGCGAGTTGGCCCACAGTACGAAGCCGCCGAATACAAGGATCTGTACGGGGAGAAAAGTCTCACCCTGAACTGCAACACTATTGATGATCGAAGAACCATCCAGCCTAATGACGACGACATAGAGGAACTCTCAATGAAAGCACCAATGTCGGTGTCAAAACCGGCGGATCTCAGGTAGGGGGTTCCGAACTGTGCGTCTAAGGCGGATGGTAACAGGAGGGAGGGGACACGATGTTTTACCCAGGTTTGGGCCCTCTTGATGGAGGTAAAACCCTACGTCCTTCTTGATTATACTTGAATATATGGGTATTACACGAGTTGATCTACCACGAGATCGGAGAGGCTAAACCCTAGAAGCTAGCCTATGGTATGATTGTATGTTGTCCTACGGACTAAAACCCTCCGGCTTATATAGACACCGGAGGGGGCTAGGGTTACACAAGGTCGGTTACAAAGGTGGAGATATACATATCGATATTGCCTAGCTTGCCTTCCATGCCAAGTAGAGTCCCATCCGGACACGGGACGAAGTCTTCAATCTTGTATCTTCATAGTCCAACAATCTGGCCAAAGGATATAGTCCGGCTGTCCGGAGACCCCCTAATCCAGGACTCCCTCAGTCGGTCTTCATCGAAGGTGCGCGGATGGCCTTAGCCCGTGTCAAGGTACAGTGGGCGAAGATGGATGTCGCCAAGCTCGCGACCGAGGGACCACCGGCGGGCAAGGAGCACCGCACGCCCGAGCGGTATTTTGATGATGTCCTGAAGGGATCCCGCATTGTAGAGGGCCAGTGTGCAAAGGACATTATCTTTGAATGAAGACATTCATGTTATCCCATCCTGTATTACGAAACAAAGCTGATATGTAATATAATGTTTGTTTTTTGTTTAAAAAATTCCTCCTGTGTGGCCGTTTTATTAAATCTGAGAGTTGGCCAGTCGTCAGCTTCAGCCCCCACGTAGGTAGTACGGGGGTGTTCGGGTTAGAACCTAAACACTCTGGATCCAAAAGTTTGGTCCTTGAAGGAGGTGTTTAGCGCAATGAACCAGGCAATCGGACTATGTGGATTTATCACCCTCACTTAGCCATAGGAGTTTGACAATAGAAATGTAGGCGCAACCCCTAGTTAGAATTTGTTGATCAGGACTAGGGTGTTGTAGACACCTGATCGGGTGGAGGCTGATCCGTCGCATAATGCGGAAAAAATTGCAAGAGATTTTAACCTCCGAATAGCTGACCAGCTCTCGCCACATCATGACAGTCAGTTTTTGGCTTTCTCTATTGAGGTGTTTATCTGGATAAACCAGAAACACAATCGTAGTAGCTCTCCCTTTACTACCATAGCCGATAGGACGGAACGTAAGGGAGCAAGCACAGGAGCTGGGCAACCCAACTATTGACCAAAGACATGATTAGGAGCCGATGCATATAATCCTAATTTCGGGGTGCCGAACTATACTGTAGAAGTGTTCGGACTTTGTTGCCGTAGTATGGGGCGCGATGAAGCCCCCGGTGGATTTAAGCATACCAAAGTGTATGGGTGCAATCGATAAGAAGAGCGAAATAAAACGAAATAGTAAGCCAATGCCACATAAGTTGGGCCACAAACTGTTTGCATTATAATTTGATTAATACGTCGATGCGTATTTGTACAAATAGTGCGATAAGCAACAGGGCTATTTAACATGCCAAGACCAAGGGGGAGCTGCGTGTGGGTCCTGAAAACAGGTAGAGTGATCGTCAAGAAGACCACCTAGAGATTCCGCCACACGTCTATGCTGCTTCCCACCTTGGTATATCCATCCTTCGAAAGGATCGGTGATCAGGCCATCATGAAGGGCCTGTGGAAAAGAAACGAAAAAAAAGAAAAAAAAGAAGAAAAGGTATGTGGGTCCGGGGGAGGTCGAGCCGTATTATGGACCACAATCGAGTTATGCCTCCGTCTATGCCCATGGTATTTTGAGTGCGTAGTTATGTACGCGTGGTGCGTACACCACCATTTGGTCGGGACTGAGACGGAGGCCGAATTGCTAGTCAAACTCCTGACGAGCTGGACTGTCAAGCTGCGGAGTAGTCCGAACTCGTTTGACAGTGTCCAGGATCTTGGCCGTTGAATTAAAGTTCTTCTCAATAAGGCTGCTCTGTACTTCCGCTGCCAGGGCCGCGGTGTGCTCCTCAGTACGGAGGGAGCGTTCAATGTTTCCATTGACTGTTATGACACCGTGTGGTCCTGGCATCTTGAGTTTGAGATAAGCATAGTGTGTCACCGCATTGAATCGAGCAAATGCAGTTCGTCCAAGCAGTGCGTGATAGCCACTACGGACGGGGACGATATCAAAGATCAAGTCTTCGCTTCGGAATTTGTACGTGGATCTGAAGACGACTTCCAATGTGATTGAGCCCGTGAAGCGGGCCTCTACACCTGGTATTACTCCTTTAAAGGTAGTTTTTGTGGGCTTGATCCTTGATGGATCGACGCCCATTTTGCGGACTGCATCCTGATAGAGCGGGTTGAGGCTGATGCCACCGTCCATGAGGACTTGCGTGAGGTGGAATCCATCAATGATTGGATCGAGGACTAGTGCGGCTGAACCACCATGACGGATACTGGTCGGATGGTCTCTACGATCGAAGGTGATCGGGTAGTACGACCATGGGTTGAATTTTGGGGCGACTGGCTCTATCGCGTAGACGTCCCTGAGCGCGCGTTTGCGCTCCCTCTTGGGGATATGGGTAACGTATATCATGCTCACCGTTTTAACCTAGGGGGAACTTCTTCTGTCCCCCTGTGTTCGGCGGACGGGGATCCTCATCATCGTCCTCACTTTGCGACCCCTTCTCCTTGTTGTCGGTATTTAACTAACCGGCCTGTTTAAAGACCCAACAGCTTCTGTTGGTATGATTGGCTGGTTTATCGGGGGTGATTTGGATCTGACATGCACGATCGAGTATGCGGTCCAAGCTGGATGAGCCCAAATTGTTTCTTTTAAATTGTCAGCGTTCTGGGAATGGGGGTCCCCAGACTTGCCTCCCTGCGACCCACGGCGTGGCTGGGCTGGCTGGTTCGTATGGCCCATCTTCATCGACAAGACATTCAAGACCCTCGCGAGGGGCCAAGCCTCGCAGGGAGGACGACGCAAGACCTCTTCAAGAGCGGCCTCGCCAGGCAGGCTCACAAGGGGCGGAGAGATCAAGGCAAGGCAAACCTCGCGAGGCCCTCGTGATGTGAGCCATGACGATCGAGACCGGGCGGGCACTAAGCGGGCGCCAGCGCGCGCAGCGTCCTTGTTTCCTCTTTGGTGCTAAGGGGGCAAGCGCAGGCGCAGAGTACCGAGGAATCAAGCAAAGGTTTCCATATTGGTGCAACGAGACCAGGACAAGAAGGACAGCAAGACAGAGGTCACCATGGAGCCCAAGACGGCGTCATCACCAGAGCCTTTTGCAAGTGAAGACCACCTTTTGTCAGTATAGCTTGTACTAGATGTCCCCTTTCGAATTGGCCGTTGTTGGCTCCCTTCCTGCTCAATATTTGGTGAGAGGACCAGGGCCTATATAAGTAGAACTAGCCACCACCATGGGGGGCATCGGATCGACACCATCACAAGTCGGCAGCTGATTCCGATCCTCACACACACAAGCACACCAAACACAAGAACACCTCAACCTCAGGAGGCTGTTCTTCCCCTTGTACTGTTCATCATTAGCCCAAGAGGCAATCCACCACCACCACACTGGAGAAGGGTATTACACCACAACAGTGGCCCGAACCAGTATAAATCTAGTGTCTTTCTGTGTTGAGAGTTCGTCGTGTTCGTCTGCGAGATCTTAGAGAGCTAGGGCGTGGATCGATAGGAAGAAAACCTTCATGCGCACCCCAGTGTTCGAACCTCAAGGGTCTGCCGGAACCCCAGATCCGACATTTGGCGCGCTAGGTAGGGTGCACCGAGCCTCTGTCCATCGCTCTGCACTCCGTTGCTCTGTCATCTCCATGGTAGACGCACGCCGCGCTCGTGCTGAGCACCGGGCTGCCCTCGCCGCCCACGTCGCTCAGACGGCTCCCGTCAGCGGGCCACCTCGCCGCTCCCCATCGCCCGCCGCCAACGCTGCCACCGGCCCGGTGGGGAACAAGCAGCAAGCATCCTCGTTGCACCCCTCAGTGCGGCGGGATGGCCGCACCGCCACTCCATCGCTGACCCCGGCCGGTTCTTCTTCTCATGCACGTCACCCTCCCATGGACGCACGGGCTATGCTCCTCATGGAGCACGAGCTCCTGCACTACCGCCCAGTCGACGACCTCTACGAGGACTGGCTCGACCGCATTGCCGAGCTTGTCCGTCATACGTCTCCGTCGTATCTACTTTTCCAAACACTTTTGCCCTTGTTTTGGACTCTAACTTGCATGATTTGAATGGAACTAACCCGGACTGACGTTGTTTTCAACAGAATTGCTATGGTGTTATTTTTGTGCAGAAATAGAAGTTCTCGGAATGACCTGAAAATCAACGGAGCATTATTCTGGAACATATAATGAAGATTGGAAGGAAGATCCACGTTAGGGGGTGTCCCACCTGTCCACGAGGGTGGGGGCGCGCCTGTCCCCTGGGCGCGCGCCCTGCCTCGTGGGCCCCCTGACGCTCCACCGACCTCAACCTGGACTCCATATATTCACTTTCGGGGAGAAAAACCAGAGGAGAAGGATTCGTCGCATTTTATGATATGGAGCCGCCGCCAAGCCCTAAACTCTCTCGGGAGGGCTGATATGGAGTCCGTTCGGTGCTCCAGAGAGGGGAATCCGTCGCCATCGTCATCATCAACCATCCTCCATCACTAATTTCATGATGCTCACCGCCGTGCGTGAGTAATTCCATCATAGGCTTGCTGGACGGTGATGGGTTGGATGAGATTTATCATGTAATAGGTTTAGTTTTGTTAGGGTTTGATCCCTAGTATCCAGTATGTTCTATGATTGATGTTGCTATGACTTTGCTATGCTTAATGCTTGTCACTAGGGCCCGAGTGCCATGATTTTAGATCTGAACCTATTATGTTTTCATCAATATATGAGAGTTCTAGATCCTCTCTTGCAAGTCTATAGTCACCTATTATGTGTTAAGATCCATTAACCCCGAAGTGACAATAATCGGGATACTTACCGGTGATGACCGTAGTTTGAGGAGTTCATGTATTCACTATGTGTTAATGCTTTGTTCCGGTACTCTGTTAAAAGGATGCCTTAATATCCCTTAGTTTCCAATATGTCACCGCTGCCACGAGAGGTAGTACAAAAGATTTCATGCAAGTTCTTTTCCATAAGCACGTGTGACTATATTCGGAATACATGCCTACATTACATTGATGAACTGGAGCTAGTTCTGTGTCACCCTAGGTTATGACTATTGCATGATGAACCGCATCTGGCATAATTCTCCATCAACGATCCATTGCCTATGAGCTTTCCATATATTGTTCATTGCTTATTTACTTTTCCGTTGCTATTGTTATCATCACTATAAAATACCAAAAATATTACTTATGCTACTGTTACTTTTGCTATCTTTGCCACTACTATCATATTACTTTGCTACTAAATACCCTGCTGCAGATATTAAGTTTCCATGTGGTTGAATTGACAAGTCAGCTGCTAATACTTGAGAATATTCTTTGGCTCCCCTTGTCTCTAATCAATAAGTTTGAGTTGAACACTCTACCCTCAAAAATTGTTGCGATCCCCTATACTTGTGGGTTATCAAGACTATTTTCTTTGAGTCACTTGGGATTTATATCTGCCTATCATTATGAACAACTTGAAAGATGCTAAAACAAAAATTTATCCCGCAACTACGAGGGGAGGTAAGGAACTGCCATCTAGCTCTGCACTTGATTCACCTTCTGTTTTGAGTAAACTTGCGACACCTATACCTGCTTCTACTATTCATTCTGATATGTCGCATGTTATTGATGATGCCACTTCTGCTATGCATGATACTTATGATGAAACTACTTCTATGCTTCATACTACTATGTCACTTGGTGAATTTCTTGATGAACAACTTTCTAGGGCTAGAGAGAATGAAATTATTGAAACCGATAATATTGATGAAAGTGATGATGAAGACTCTCCCCCTAGATATGAATTACCTGTTGTGCCTGAGGGCTATGTTACGGATGAAGAAACTGCTAGATATTTTCTTGCTTGCAATGATAGGAGTGATCTTAAGAAATTATTAGCTAAGCTAAAACAAAAAACTTTGAATGCTAGAATGAAATATGATCCTGCTTATGCTACTTCACCTATCTTTGTTACTGATAAGGATTATGATTTCTCTGTTAATCCTAAGATAATTACTTTAGTTGAATCTGGTCCTTTCTATGGTTATGAATCTGAAACTGTTGTGGCACATCTTACTAAATTAAATGATATAGCCACCCTATTCACTAAAGATGAGAAAACTCGCTACTATTATATCCTTAAGATATTTCTGTTCTCATTAAAGGGTGATGCTAAGATATGGTTTAATTCTCTTGATCCTGGTTGTGTGCGTAGTCCCCAGGATATGATTTATTACTTCTCTGCTAAATATTTCCCCGCTCATAAGAAACAAACTGCTTTAAGGGAAATACATAATTTTGTGCAAATTGAAGAAGAGAGTCTCCCACAAGCTTGGGGGAGGCTTCTCCAATTACTTAATGCTTTGCTTGATCATCCTCTTAAGAAAAATGAAATACTTGATATCTTTTATAATGGACTAACCGATGCTTCCAGAGACCACCTGGATAGTTTTGCGGGTTGTGTTTTCAGGGAAAGAACACCAGATGAAGCTGAAATTCTATTGAATAATATGTTGACTAATGAAAATAATTGGAGACTTCCTGATCCAATTCCTGAACCAACTCCTAAAACAACTCCGAAGAAGAGGGGTATTCTATTTCTCAGTCCTGGAGATATGCAAGAGGCAAAGAAATCTATGAAGGAAAAAGGTATAAAGGTTGTAGATGTTAAGAATTTACCTCCTATTGAAGAAATACATGGTCTTAATGTACCGCCTATTGAAGAAATACATGATTCTAATCCATCATCTATCGAAGAAGCTCATGGTCTTGATAACCCGACACAGGTAGTAAAGGAAAATTCTCTCTATAGATATGATAAACCTAAAATCTCATTTACTAAGTTTGTTAGCCCATGCTTGGATGAGTTTGATGACTTCATGGTTAAACAAGAAAACTTCAATGCTTATTTTGGTACAGAATTAAAATGCAATGCTGATATGCTCGAACACTTGGGTGATTATATGGCTAATGTTAAAGGTGAACTTAAACTTATTAGTAAACATGCTTCTATGGTTACCACTCAAGTAGAACAAGTACTTAAAGATCAGAATGATTTGCTCAATGAATTGAATAGTAAGAAAAATGATAATGCTGTTAGAGTTATGACTAGATATGGTAAAATGACTCAGGAACCTTTGTATCCTGAGATCCATCCTAAGAGAATTGAGCAAGATTCTCAGAGAAATATTATTGATGAACCTAGTCCTTCCAAGAGGAAGAAAAAGAAAAATGATAGGACTTTGCATGCTTCTAGTGAACCTGTTGTAGACACACCTGAGAATCCTAATGATATTTCTATTTCTAATGCTGAAACACAATCTGGTAATGAACATGAACCTAGTAATAATGTTAATAATGATGTTCATGTTGATGCTCAACCTAGTAATGATAATGATGTAGAGATTGAACCTGCTGTTGATCTTGATAACCCACAATCAAAGAATCAACGTTATGATAAGAGAGACTTTGTTTCTAGGAAGCACGGTAAGGAAAGAGAACCATGGGTTCAAAAACCCATGTCTTTTCCTCCTAAACCATCCAAGAAAAAGGATGATGAGGATTTTGAGCGCTTTGCCGAAATGATTAGACCTATCTTCTTGCGTATGCGTTTAACTGATATGCTCAAAATGAATCCTTATGCTAAATATATGAAGGAAATTGTTACTAATAAAAGAAAGATACCGGAAGCTGAAATTTCAACCATGCTTGCTAATTATACTTTTAAAGGTGGAATACCTAAGAAACTAGGAGATCCCGGAGTACCAACTATACCATGCTCCATTAAAAGAAATTATGTTAAAACTGCTTTATGTGATCTTGGAGCCGGTGTTAGTGTTATGCCACTCTCTTTATATTGTAGACTTGATTTTAATAAGTTGACACCTGCTGAAATATCTTTGCAAATGGATGATAAATCAACTGCTATACCTGTCGGTATTTGTGAGGATGCGTCTGTTGTGGTTGCAAACATTACTATTTTAACGGACTTTGTTATCCCTGATATTCCCGAGGACGATAGTATGTCTATTATTCTTGGAAGACCCTTTTTGAATACTGCAGGGGCTGTTATTGATTGCACCAAAGGTAATGTCACTTTTCATGTTAATGGCAATGAGCATACGATACACTTTCCGAGGAAACAACCTCAAGTTCATAGTATAAACTCTATTGGAAAAATTCCATCGATTATTTTTGGAGGTTTTGAATTTCCTCTTCCTACTGTCAAGAAGAAATATGATATTCTTATTGTTGGGGATGTGCATATCCCCGTTGAGGTAACCTAGTGTTATTCGAAAATTCTCCAGTTCTATGTTATTCGGAATGAGTTTGTTAACAAGACTTGATCCACCTTATTATTGGATTCCTTTTGATGAGCATGAGATGGATGAATTTAGAAAACACAACTCTCTGTACCCTCTTTTTACTTTCTGTTATTTATATTGAAATAAAGCAAAAATAGTATGTTTTCTGTCTGTTTTCTGAATTATCAATGCAATAAAAATACCTCGAAAATAAAAGTTCTCCAAATGCCCTGAAATTTAAATATGATTTTTTCTAGAATATTTGAGAATATCTGGCACTGAGAACACAACAGGGGGAGCAAGTACCTGGCCACGAGGGTGGAGGGCGCGCCCTAGCCCCCTGGGCATGCCCCCCTGCCTCGTGGGCCCATGATGGCTCCCCTCCATTTATTCAAGCTACCACACACTCGTTCTTCCTCCCACAAACACCACTAACTAGCTCAAACCCGAGTCCAAGCTCATTTTGCTGCCATTTTCGATCTCCTTGCTCAAAGCACCTCTCACAAAACTGCTTTGGGGGATTGTTCCTTGGTATGTGACTCCTCCAATGGTCCAACTAGTTTTTGTTCTAGTGCTTTATTCATTGCATATTTTTGCTGCTTAGGTGACCCTATTCTTGAGCTTGCATGTCAAATTTATATGGTCAAAAGTAGTTTAGATGCATGGTATTGCCTCTAGGCACTTGTAGGAGTAGTTGCTATCAATATCGTTGAGTTTGGTTTACTTTTTTTTGAAGTTACTAAAAATTTCAGATATTTTCAGAAAAAGATGAAGAGATTTTTGAGGGGCTCATTGAGCCGAAGCTCGAAGGATAAGAAAAGTGAGGAGGATAAGAGGCCCAAGTATAATCTCCCTCGCACCACGGAAGTTCGGACGTGTGAATGGCCTTGTGATAATTTCTTAAGACCAGTCAGGATTTATGATGATTTCTATGAATTGGCTAAGAATGCAGGCCTCGCCGCCTTCCTCCACGACCAACGTGAATAGTATCTCTTACTCACCAATATCTTTGTGCAAAACTTTCATTTCCATGCTAGGATATCACCACCTACGGTGGAATTTTATTTATATGATGAGCATAAGGAGATGTCACTTTATGATTTTTTTCTGGTTTGTTTGATCCCTTTAGAGGGAGGCGTAGAGGAACCACATCGTGATGATGTGGATGGGTTTATTGATACCATTACTGTAGGGGAAACGAGGAAGGTTTCCGACGCACGAATTACTAGCATACACTTTCCTGTTCTACGTTACTTTGCTATATTTGCTACTAGATGCTTAATTGGGCGCGGAAACTATGGAAACCTGAGTGCCCCTGATATTGTTATTTTGTGACATGCCTTATTTTGTGATGATACATTCAGCATGGGCGCTATTATTGCAATGCGGTTAAATATTAACCGTACTAAGGGCCCTGTCCTTGGGGGCATCTTCGCCTCACGCCTTGCAGCACATTTTAACATACCTAAGGGTCCGTTGCTCCGTCTCCATGGCAGACGCGCGACGCGCTCGTGCAGAGCGCCGGGCTTCCCTCGCCGCCCACGTCACTTAGATGGCTCCCATCAGCGGGCCACCTCGCCGCTCCCCGTCGCCCGCCACCAACGCCGCAAACAGCCCGGCGGGGAACGAGCAGCAAGCATCCTCACTGCACCCCTCGGTGCGGCGGGATGGCCGCACCGCCACTCCATCGCTAACCTCAGCCGATTCTTCTTCTCATGCACGTCGCCCTCCCATGGACGCACGGGCCGCGCACCTCATGGTGCACGAGCTCCTGCGCTACCGCCCAGTCGACGGCCTCTACGAGGACTGGCTCGACCGCATCGTCGAGCTTGTCTGTCATACGTCTCTGTTGTATCTACTTTTCCAAACACTTTTGCCCTTGTTTTGGACTCTAACTTGCATGATTTGAATGGAACTAACCCTGACTGACGTTGTTTTCAGCAGAATTGCTATGGTGTTATTTTTGTGCAGAAATAAAAGTTCTCGGAATGACCTGAAAATCAACGGAGCATTATTCTGGAACATATAATGAAGATTGGAAGGAAGATCCACGTCAGGGGGTGTCCCACCTGTCCACGAGGGTGGGGGCGCGCCTGCCCCCCTGGGCGCGCTCCCATGCCTCGTGGGCCCCCTGACGCTCCACCGACCTCGACCTAGACTCCATATATTCACTTTCGGGGAGAAAAACCAGAGGAGAAGGATTCATTGCATTTTACGATACGGAGGCGCCGCCAAGCCGTAAACTCTCTCGGGAGGGTTGGGCTGGAGTCCGTTTGGGCTCCAGAGAGGGGAATCCGTCGCCATCGTCATCATCAACCATCCTCCATCACTAATTTCATGATGCTCACCGTCGTGCGTGAGTAATTCCATCGTAGGGTTGCTGGACGGTGATGGGTTGGATGAAATTTATCATGTAATAGAGTTCGTTTTTTTAGGGTTTGATCCCTAGTATCCACTATGTTCTGAGGTTGATGTTGCTATGACTTTGCTATGCTTAATGCTTGTCACTAGGGCCCGAGTGCCAAGATTTTCAGATCTGAACCTATTATGTTTTCACCAATATATGAGAGTTCTAGATCCTATCTTGCAAGTCTATAGTCACCTATTATGTGTTATGATCCGTTAACCCCGGAGTGACAATAATCGGGATACTTACCGGTGATGACCGTAGTTTGAGGAGTTCATGTATTCACTATGTGTTAATGCGTTGTTCCGGTACTCTGTTAAAAGGAGGCATTAATATCCCTTAGTTTCCAATAGGACCCCGCTGCCACAGGAGGGTAGGACAAAAGATGTCATGCAAGTCCTTTTCCATAAGCACGTATGACTATATTCGGAATACATGCCTACATTACATTGATGAACTGCAGCTAGTTCTGTGTCACCCTAGGTTATGACTGTTGCATGATGAACAACATCCGGCATAATTCTCCATCACCGATCCATTGCCTACGAGCTTTCCATATATTGTTCTTCGCTTATTTAATTTTCCGTTGCTATTGTTATCATCACTATAAAATACCAAAAACATTACTTTTGCTACCGTTACTTTTTCTATCTTTACCACTACTATCATATTACTTTACTACTAAATAAACTGCTGCAGATATTAAGTTTCTAGGTGTGGTTGAATTGACAACTCCGCTGCTAATACTTGAGAATATTCTTTGGCTCCCCTTGTGTCGAATCAATAAATTTAGGTTGAATACTCTACCCTTGAAAACTGTTGCGATCCCCTACACTTTTGGGTTATCAGCCCGCGCCGCTGGGGGCTCTCCTGCGCCGTCCCTCTCTCCCCCTCGCGCTCCGCCAGCTACGAGTGACATAGCTCATGGAGCGCCTCCACCACCTCAGCCCCAAGATGGCGCCCTCGCGCCAAGACGCGCGGCTCCGCGACGCGACCAGCCGCGCCCCGCACCCGCGCGTGAAGAGAGTAGCTGTCAAGAAGTCCCTCGACCGCAACAAAACGCTCCGCCACTCCTCGCATCACCATGCCAGGACCGGCTGCTGCAGCAAGTCCGTGTGCCACCTGTAGCGGCAAGGCCCGGACCCCGTCAAGACCAAGATCCACCCCCAAGGCGGGTCCCAGTGACCATGGCTGGCTGACGCGCCTTCTCCCCCGAGCTGCGTAGTGTCGCCTGGCCGGGCAAGTTCAAGCCGGATCTGCCTCCTCGCTACGACGGCACCCTCGACCCCGAGGAGTTCCTGCAGCTCTATGAGCTGAGCATCAAAGCGGCCAACAACGACGAGAAGGTCATGGCGAACTGGTTTCCCATGACTCTCAAGGAAGGTGCTCATTCCTTGGTCCTGAACCTACCGCACTAAGCTCATTGACTTCGACGTCGCTCACATCCGCCTGCTGTACAATGCCATCCTCGGGTACCCAGCTCTGGCCAAGTTCATGGCAGTGACCCATCATGGGTACAATGTCCTCAACATGTCGGGAAGCAGCGGGACCATCATGGTCCCATGTGAAGAAAGAGATGCGGTGTCCTCCCTCAAGCGTGCCTTCCAAGCTGCAGCAATCGATGACCCCGACAGCAGGAGCGAGGGTCCTCATGAGGCCATCCCCAAGAAGAAGAAGCATTTGCGCCGTGTCGGGCCTCAGGAAGATGGCGCCTTAGCGGGAGGCTCGTTAGGATCAGTGCCCGTTCCAGGGGCGCCTCCCTCCATCGCATATGAAGGCGTGCCCGGCACCCTCCTCGGGCAGGGCTCGGGGGCTTTCTTCTGGAAGGACTCAGGCCTTGCCCACATCACGAGGGAGGCGCTCAGGAACTACTTGGAGGCATGCTTCATGGCATGTTTCCCTCGGGAGGACATAGGGCAAGGAACACCCATCGTTCAGGAGTTCATCACCAAGATCACCCAGGAATTGCAAGACCCAAGGGCCATGCGCGGCGACCGCCACTCACAAGCCGCAGCTCCCCATCCTAGCGAGGATGCCGGGTTCAACAGGGTCGCTTCTCAGGAGCTCAACAGGGTCGCTTCTTAGGAGCTCTTCTGGCCTTCGCGTGTGGGACGCCGTGAGGGCCCGCCGCACAGCTATGTTCGCATGCCCTTTGGACTGCCGAGCATATCGGCCGCCTAACAGCGCAACCTGTGGCGCCTCTTGGTGGCTCAGGAGGCCAGGCACCACGTCGTCCTGATGGAGATGGAGACGGTCCTCAAAGAACCACCCGAGCCCCCAGAGCCTCCTGAGGCTCAGGGCTCCGGTGGCTCGTGAGGAGCAACCCCATCGTTGTGCACCTCCAGCTGCCCCAACTCTCCTTCGTCAACATAACCAAGTGACATCTTTCCAAGTTCATTTAGCTGGGAGCGCCCCTCGGGTTGCATCATTCCCAGGTCGCGAGGGTCCGTTCCTGTGGCATGTATCCCTTTTATTTACGCCTTTAGCTTACCTTGTTGGGAGCGCCCCTCGGGCTCCATCATTCCCAAGCTGCTCAAGCCTGACCCAGTGGCACCTATCCCCCATGCATTTATTCAAGCTTGCTGCTCTTATGTTCAACCTACCTATGATTGCTACTTTCTCGGTCGCAACCCATCATGGGAACCGTGCGCCGGCCGTCTTTCTTCAGGACCCTTCACGTGAGTAAGATGAGCACGGCATCTGTGCTCGGGTCCGTCCCTGCAGCGTCGATAAATCCAGCGGCTAAGCTCTGTCTGGTGGGCCGGTCCCATTTACGTCACCTCCTAGGGCCGTTGGTGCTTGGCTCTCTCACGTGGTAACCTCAGGAAATTCGTTCGGCGCAGGTCGTCTAACCACCTCGCAGGACAAACACAGCGAACAAGAACCAAGACTAGGCGCAACCCACCTTGAGGTAGGGCCTCGTGAGTCCCGCGCTGGCTCACGAGTGCCCATATACACCTCGTCTAGCCCTGTCGTGCAAGCCCCGTGTCAGGGCGGGGCTGTACACGCCCCGGGGGCTCTCTGCAGAGGGAGCCCCCCTCCCACGCACAAGTGGAAGCACCATGCTTTGTGCTGGCTGTCGACACTGCCGAGGAGCGGCTATGCCCGTGTACAAGCGAAAGCACTATGCTCTGCGCTGGTGATAAACAACTGAGGGCGTCCTCGCGATCGTACCAACCTCAGGGAGCCCCTGAGCTCAACGTCCGGCCTCACAGCAACGCCTCCCCTCGGGAAGGCCGCGCGAGGGGGCTAGGCATGGGGGCTGCGCTCGGGTCACGCCCAAGCGTACGCCATCCAGCCAGGTCTCTCGGACCTGGTCATCGCATGCCCCTCCCGAGCCGAGCCTCAGCGAGGGCCAAGGTATAGAGATTGTTTGCACGTCAAGGGGGACTCCTGAGCTTCGTGACTCAGGAGCCTAACTGGTCATGTAGCCCCTCACTCCTTGGGACGTCCTGCTCTACGGTCGGCCCAACGACGATTGTGGTATGCGCGGGGCCAGGCTCTGCCGACGTAGAACATCAACCTATCCTTGCGTACTCTCCCTGTAAGTTGTTTGCACGTCAAGGGGGACTACTAAGCATCACGACTCAGGAGCCTAACTGGTCACGTAGCCCCTCACTCCTAGGTCCATCCTGGTCTCCGGTCGGCCCATCGGCAGTTGAGGTATGCGCGGGGCCGGGCTCTGCCGACGCAGAACACAAAGCAAATAGGAAGAAAATCGCAAAATCTCGAAGCAAATATTACAAGACATATTGTCCTCACAATATCAAATGAAAGTATTAATGCCTCCATGAGGCCTGATGCATGTTGCAGGAACGAAACAGGAAAGCGGCCGCAAGTCACCCCTGGACATCATCATCTTCAGGATCGGTGGCATCGCCGGCCAAAGGAGCGAGGACGAAGCCGCGGAACTTCTTCAGCAGGGCCTCCACCTGACCTTTCACGGTTGCGGCGGCGGCCGCACAATGCTCATCAGCTACGGGCTCCAGCAGCTAGTCGAGGTGGGCATTGGGGTCGCGAAGGTGCAGATGGATGAAGACGTGCGTCAGCGCAGCTGAAGAAAGGACACGAGCCTCCGCCTCAGCCATAGGACCGATGCCCTCCACGACTTCCTCAAGCGCCTTCACCAAGTGGGGAAGTAGCTGAGCAGGGCCATCCTCATCGGTGGTCAGCGGCTTCTCCAGGCCCTTCTCGTACAGTGACTTCAGCGCCACGCTGGACCACTTCTCAAGAAGCAAGAAGGCCTCGTGGTCTTCAGTCAGGACCTTCGCCTTGGCGTCGAGCTCGGCCTCCCTCATCTTCGCCTTCTGCTCCAGTTCCTCCAGTCGGCCGTGCTCCGCGGCCTATGCCTTTGTCTGCTCCCCTAGCTCGGCGCTGTGACCCTTGATGGCATCCTCCCGAGCCTTCATCTCCTCCTCCTTCGCTTCGCGGTCGCGTGCCTCCTTTGCGCGCTCATCGCGAAGCCTCTTCAGCTCGTCCTCTAGCTCTCGGCAGCGGTCGTGGGCAGCCTCGGCGTCCTTCAGTACTGCCTCGCAATCGGCCGCAGCTCTGGCGGTGGCCTGCTTCCCCTGCCCGGAGGCCGCTGCGGCCTGGCTCAGCGATGCTCGAACAGCCGAGTCGGAGTGAAGCCAGCATCAGGTCAGCTCCAAGCGCCCGGTCACTAGGTGAGGGTCCGCGCCCAGAAGGTCTTCCCGCAGCTTGGCCATCCCTGAGAAAACACGCTCCAAGTATACGGAGGGAGCAGAAGAATTCGGAGCCAGGGGAGCAGGAGGAGGAGGAGGCGACGTCGTTACCAGAGCCTGGAAGATCGAGGGCTCCGGAGCCCTTGGGACCTCATCAGCAGAGCCAGGTGCCGGCACTTTCGGAGTCGGCGGGGCCATGGGGGCTGGTTCATCCTACCAATGCTCCTCTTGTCCTCGTGAGGGCGACCGGGCCGGGGAGGTGCGAGTGCTATCGCCTCTCTTCTCCGTGGAAGGGGGCGTGGCCGCGGCACCCTCCCTCCTCTTCTTCACTGAAGATGCCGGCCTGATCATCCGAGGGCGAATGTCAGAAAATAGCAAGTACAAGCAGCAACAAGACTAAGCTCAAAGCAGTTACTGATCCACTGCGACATAGTCCACCTTCCGCTTGGTTAGCCTGAAACCCGAAAGCGTTGGAGCCTGAGGAGTGGGCATGCGGGCTCCGAGAGCAGAAGACGGTGCAGCGGAAGGGCCAGAGCCGGCCCCAGGTGACACCACGTCGGAGGCAGCATCGTGAGAGACCAGCGACGACCTACCCCTTGTCGGGATAGGGGGCAGTGCTACCTCTTGAGCACTGCGTTGGATTTCCTTGAAGAGGAAAGGATGATGCAGCAAAGTAGCGTAAGTATTTCCCTCAGTTTTTGAGAACCAAGGTATCAATCCAGTAGGAGGCTGTGCGGGAGTCGCTTGTACCTGCACAAAACAAATAACTCCTCGCAACCAACGTGATAAGGGGTTGTCAATCCCTTCACGGTCACTTACGAGAGTGAGATCTGATAGATATAATAGGATAATATTTTTGGTATTTTTGTGATAAAGATGCAAAGTAAAATAAAAGCAAAGTAAAAAGCAAAGGAAATAACTAAGTATTGGAAGATTAATATGATGAAGATAGCCCGGGAGCCATAGGTTTCACTAGTGGCTTCTCTCAAGAGCATAAGTATTTTACGGTGGGTGAACGAATTACTGTTGAGCAATTGACAGAATTGAACATAGTTATGAGAATATCTAGGTATGATCATGTATATAGGCATCACGTCCGAGACAAGTAGACCGACTCCTGCCTGCATCTACTACTATTACTCCACTCATCGACCGCTATCCAGCATGCATCTAGAGTATTAAGTTCATGAAAACACAAAACAGAGTAACGCCTTAAGCAAGATGACATGATGTAGAGGGATAAATTCATGCAATATGATAAAAAAACCATCTTGTTATTCTCGATGGCAACAATACAATACGTGCCTTGCTGCCCCTACTTTCACTGGGAAAGGACACCGCAAGATTGAACCCAAAGCTAAGCACTTCTCCCATTACAAGAAAGATTAATCTAGTAGGCCAAACCAAACTGATAATTCTAAGAGACTTGCAAAGATAACCAATCATACATAAAAGAATTCAGAGAAGATTCAAATATTTTTCATAGATAATCATGATCATAAACCCACAATTCATCGGTCTCAACAAACACACTGCAAAAAGAAGATTACATCGAATAGATCTCCACAAGAGAGGGGGAGAACATTGTATTAAGATCCAAAAAGAGAGAAGAGGCCATCTAGCTAATAACTATGGACCCGAAGGTCTGAGGTAAACTACTCACACTTCATCGGAGAGGATATGGTGTTGATGTAGAAGCCCTCCGTGATGGATGCCCCCTCCGGCAGAGCTTCGAAACAGGCCCCAAGATGGGATCTCGTGGATACAGAAGATTTCGGCAGTGGAATTAGGTTTTTGGCTCCGTCCCTGATCGTTTGGGGGTACGTAGGTATATATAGGAGGAAGGAGTACGTCGGTGGAGCAACAGGGGGCCCACGAGGGTGGAGGGCATGCCTGGGGGGAGGCGCGCCTCCCTACCTCGTGACTTCCTCCTTTATTTCCTGACGTAGGGTCCAAGTCTCCTGGATCATGTACGTTCCGAAAATCACGTTCCCGAAGGTTTCATTCCGTTTGGACTCCGTTTGATATTCCTTTTTTGCGGAACTCTGAAATAGGCAAAAAAAACAGCAATTCTGGGTTGGGCCTCCGGTTAATAGGTTAGTACCAAAAATAATATAAAAGTGGATAATAAAGCCCAATAATGTCCAAAACAGTAGATAATATAGCATGGAGCAATCAAAAATTATAGATACGTTGGAGACATATCAAGCATCCCCAAGCTTAATTCCTGCTCGTCCTCGAGTAGGTAAATGATAAAAAAGATAATTTTGATGCGGAGTGCTACTTGGCATAATTTTAATGTAATTCTTCTTAATTGTGGTATGAATATTCAGATCCGAAAGATTCAAGATAAAAGTTCATATTGACATAAAAATAATAATACTTCAAGCATACTAATTAAGCAATTATGTCTTCTCAAAATAACATGGCCAAAGAAAGTTCATCCCTACAAAGTCATATAGTTTAGTCATGCTCCATTTTCGTCACACAAGAATGCTCTCATCATCCACAACCCCGATGACAAGCCAGGCAATTGTTTCATACTTTAGTAATCTCAAACCTATAAACTTTCACGGAATATATGAGCGCGAGCCATGGACATAGCACTATGGGTGGAATAGAATATGATGATGGGGGTTATATGGAGAAGACAAAAAAGGAGAAAGTCTCACATCAACGAGGCTAATCAATGGGCTATGGAGATGGCCATCGATTGATGTTAATGCAAGGAGTAGGGATTGCCATGCAACGGATGCACTAGAGCTATAAATGTATGAAAGCTCAACAAAAGGAACTAAGTGGGTGTGCATCCAACTCGCTTGCTCGTGAAGACCTAGGGCACTTGAGGAGGCCCATTGTTGGAATATACAAGACGAGTTCTATAATGAAAAATTCCCACTAGTATATGAAAGTGAAAAAACAAAAGACTCTCTATCATGAAGATTATGGTGCTACTTTGAAGCACAAGTGTGGCAAAGGATAGTAGCATTGTCCCTTCTCTCTTTTTCTCTCTTTTTTTGGGCCTTCTCTTCTTTTTTTAATTACTCACTTGGGACAATGCTCTAGAAAATGATGATCATCACACTTCTATTTATTTACAACTCAATGATTACAACTCGATGCTAGAACAAAAGATGACTCTATATGAATGCCTCCGGCGGTGTACCGGGATATGCAATGAACCAAGAGTGACATGTATGAAAGAATTATGAACGGTGGCTTTGCCACAAGTACTATGCCAAATACATGATCATGCTAAGCAATATGACAATGATGAATGTGTCATGATAAACGGAATGGTGGAAAGTTGCATGGAAATATGTCTCGGAATGGCTATGGAAATGCCATAATAGGTAGGTATGGTGGCTGTTTTGAGGAAGATATAAGGAGGTTTATGCGTGAAAGAGTGTATCATATCACGGGGTTTGGATGCACCGGCGAAGTTTGCACCAACTCTCAATGTGAGAAAGGGAAATGCACGGTACCGAAGAGGCTAGCAATGATGGAAGGGTGAGAGTGCATATAATCCATGGACTCAACATTAGTCATAAAGAACTCACATACTTATTGCAAAAATCTACAAGTCAACAAAAACCAAGCACCACGCGCATGCTCCTAGGGGGGTAGATTGGTAGGAAAATACCATCGCTCGTCCCCGACCGCCACTCATAAGGAGGACAATCAAAGAACACCTCGTGTTTCAAATTTGTTACATAACGTTTACCATACGTGCATGCTATGGGACTTGCAAACTTCAACACAAGCATTTCTCAAATTCACAACTACTCAAATAGCACGACTTTGATATTATTACATCCATATCTCAAAACAATCATCAAGCATCAAACTTCTCTTAGTATTCAAAACACTCGTAAGAATTTTTTTACGAATCTTGAATACCTAGCATATTAGGATTATTTAAGCAAATTACCATGATATTTAAGACTCTCAAAATAATCTAAGTGAAGCATGATAGATCAATAGTTTCTATAAAACAAAACCACCAGCGTGCTCTAAAAGATATATAATTCAAGTACTAGAGCAAAAATATATAACTCAAAAGATATAAGTGAAGCACATAGAGTATTCTTAACAAATTCCAAATCATGTATGGCTCTCTCAAAAGGTGTGTACAGCAAGGATGATTGTGGTAAAATAAAAAGCAAAGACTCAAATCATACAAGACGCTCCAAGCAAAACACATATCATGTTGTGAATAAAAATATAGCTCCAAGTAAAGTTACCAATAGAAGTAGACGAAAGAGGGGATGACTTCCGGGGCATCCCCAAGCTTCGGCTTTTAGGTGTCCTTAGATTATCTTGGGGGTGCCATGGGCATCCCTAATCTTAGGCTCTTGCCACTCCTTGTTCCATAATCCATTAAATCTTTACCCAAAACTTGAGAACTTCACAACACAAAACTTAAAGTAGAAAGTCTCGTGAGCTCCATTAGCGAAAGAAAACAAAAGACCACTTCAAGGTACTGTAATGAACTCATTCTTTATTTATATTGGTGTTAAACCTACTGTATTCCAACTTCTCTATGGTTTATAAACTATTTTACTAGCCATAGATTCATCAAAATAAGCAAACAACACACGAAAACAGAATCTGTCAAAAACAGAACAGTCTGTAGTAATCTGTAACTAGCGCAAGATCTGGAACCCCAAAAATTCTAAAATAAATTCGTGGACGTGAGGAATTTATCTATTAATCATCTTCAAAAAGAATTAACTAAATATCACTTTCCAAATAAAAATGGCAGTGCTTCTCGTGAGCGCTAAAGTTTCTGTTTTCTACAGCAAGATAACAAGACTTTCCCCAAGTCTTCCCAACGGTTCTACTTGGCACAAACACTAATTAAACAAAAAAACACAACCAAAACAGAAACTAGTTAAATTACTTATTACTAAACAGGAGCAAAAAGCAATGAATAAAAATAAAATTGGGTTGCCTCCCAACAAGCGCTATCGTTTAACGCCCCTAGCTATGCATAAAAAGCAAGGATAGATCTAGGTATTGCCATCTTTGGTAGGCAATCCATAAGTGGCTCTCATAATAGATTCATAAGGTAATTTAACTTTCTTTCTATGAAAGTGTTCCATGCCTTTCCTTAACGGAAATTGGAATCTAATATTTCCTTCCTTCATATCAATAATTGCACCAATCGTTCTAAGGAAAGGTCTACCAATGATAATAGGACATGAAGGATTGCAATCTATGTCAAAAACAATAAAATCTACGGGCACATAATTCCTATTTGCGACAATAAGATCATCATTGATTCTTCCCATTGGTTTCTTAATAGTGGAATCCGCAAGGTGCAAGTTTAAAGATCAATCATCAAAATCACGGAAACCTAACAAATCACACAAAGTCTTTGGAATCGTGGAAACACTAGCACCCAAATCACATAAAGCATAGAACTCATGATCTTTAATCTTAATTTTAATAGTTGGTTCCCACTCATCATAAAGTTTTCTACGGATAGAAACTTCCAACTCAAGTTTTTCTTCATAAGATTGCATCAAGGCATCAATGATATGTTTAGTAAACGCTTTATTTTGACTATAAGAACGAGGGGAATTTAGCACGGATTGCAACAAGGAAATACAATCAATCAAAGAGCAATTTTCATAATTAAATTCGTTGAAATCCAAAATAGTGGGTTTAGCAACATCTAGGGTTTTAATTTCTTCAATCCCACTTTTATCAAATTTAGCATCAAGATCTAAAGACTCTGAATTTTTGGAACGCCTTCTAGGTATAGGTGGATCATATTCAGTCCCATCATTACCAAGATTCATATTGCAAAACAAAGATTTGATATGGGACACATCAATAACTTTTAGATCTTCATCTTTATTTTCATAGGAACTAGAAGAACACGCTCTAATAAAGGCATCTTTCTTAGCACGCATCCTAGCGGTTCTTTCTTTACACTCATCAATGGAAATTCTCATGGCTTTGAGAGACTCATTGATATCATGCTTAGGAGCAATAGATCTAAGCTTTAAATAATCAACATCAAGAGAAATTCTATCAACATTCCTAGCCAAATCATCAACTTTAAGCAATTTCTCTTCAAGCAAAGCATTGAAATTCTTTTGCGAATTCATAAATTCCTTAACACTATTCTCAAATTCAGAGGGCATCTTATTGAAATTTCCATAAGAGTTGTTGTAGGAATTTCCATAATTATTAGAGGGATTACTAGGATAAGGCTTAGGATTAAAGTTTCCTCTATACGTGTTGCTACCAAAATTATTCCTGCCAACAAAATTCACATCCATAGATTCATTATTGTTCTCAATCAAAGTAGACAAGGGCATATCATTAGGATCAGAAGAAACACTCTTACTAGCAAATAATTTCTTCCATCGCATGCACCTTTTTATTAGAAGATCTTTCAGTATGCCATTGAGAATAATTAACCATAATATTATCTACGTGTTTAGTAGCTTCTCCTAAAGTGATTTCCATAAAAGTGCCTCCCGATGCCGAATCTAAAAGATTTCTATAAGCAAATTCAATCCGGCATAAAAAATTTGTATAATCATCCACAAATTCAAACCATCAGTAGGGCAATTATGTATCATTAATTTCATCCTCTCCCAAGCTTGTGCAACATGTTCATGATCAAGTTGCTTAAAATTCATAATATCGTTTCTAAGGGAGATGATCTTAACGGAGGAAAATACTTAGAGATAAAAGAATCTTTGCACTTGTTCCAAGAATCAATACTATTTTTAGGCAAAGACGAAAACCAAGCTTTAGCACGATCTCTAAGTGAAAAAGGAAATAGCTTCAACTTAACAATATCGTTGTCCACATCTTTCTTCTTTTGCATATCACACAAATCAACGAAGCTATTTAGATGGGTAGCGGCATCTTCACTAGGAAGGCCGGAAAACGGATCTTTCATGACAAGATTCAGCAAAGCGGCATTAATTTCACAAGATTCAGCATCGGTAAGAGGAGCAATCAGAGTGCTAATAAAATAATTGTTGTTGGTATTGGTAAAGTCACACAATTTCGTGTTATCTTGAGCCATCGTGACAAGCAAGAAATCCAACACACAAGCGAACAAAAAGAAAGCGGGCAAAAAGAGGCAAATAGAGAAAGAGAGGGAGGATAGAGAGAGGGCGAATAAAATGGCAAGGGTGAGGTGGGGGAGAGGAAAACGAGAGGCAAATGGCAAATAATGTAATGCGGGAGATAAGGGTTGTGATGGGTACTTGGTATGTTGACTTTTGCGTAGACTCCCCGGCAACGGCGCCAGAAATGGCTCGTTGTTGGGAGTCAAATCTTGACTTGCACGAACCTCCCCGGCAACGGTGCCAGAAATCTTCTTGCTACCTCTTGAGCACTGCGTAGGATTTCCTTGAAGAGGAAAGGATGATGCTGCAAAGTAGCGTAAGTATTTCCCTCAGTTTTTGAGAACCAAGGTATCAATCTAGTAGGAGGCTGCGCGCGAGTCCCTCGTACCTGCACAAAACAAATAACTCCTCGCAACCAACGCGATAAGGGGTTGTCAATCCCTTCACGGTCACTTACGAGAGTGAGATCTGATAGATATAATAGGATAATATTTTGGTATTTTTGTGATAAAGATGCCAAGTAAAATAAAAGCAAATTAAAAAAGCAAAGGAAATAACTAAGTATTGGAAGATTAATATGATGAAGATAGAGCCGGGGGCCATAGGTTTCACTAGTGGCTTCTGTCAAGAGCATAAGTATTTTACAGTGGGTGAACGAATTACTGTTGAGCAATTGATAGAATTGAGCATAGTTATGAGAATATCTAGGTATGATCATGTATATAGGCATCACGTCCGAGACAAGTAGACCGACTCCTGCCTGCATCTACGACTATTACTCCACTCATCGACCGCTATCCAGCATGCATCTAGAGTATTAAGTTCATGAAAACAGAGTAACGCCTTAAGCAAGATGACATGATGTAGAGGGATAAATTCATGCAATATGATAAAAAAAACCTTCTTGTTATCCTCGATGGCAACAATACAATACGTGCCTTGCTGCCCCTACTGTCACTTGGAAAGGACACCCCGAAAGATTGAACCCAAAGCTAAGCACTTCTCCCATTGCAAGAAAGATCAATCTAGTAGGCTAAACCAAACTGATAATTCGAAGAGACTTGCAAAGATAACCAATCATACATAAAAGAATTCAGAGAAGATTCAAATATTGTTCATATATAATCTTGATCATAAACCCACAATTCATCGATCTCAACAAACACACCGCAAAAAGAAGATTACATCGAATAGATCTCCACAAGAGAGGGGGAGAACATTATATTGAGATCCAAAAAGAGAGAAGAAGCCATCTAGCTAATAACTATGGACCCGAAGGTCTGAGGTAAACTACTCACACTTCATCGGAGAGGCTATGGTGTTGATGTAGAAGCCCTCCGTGATGGATGCCCCCTCCAGCGGAGCTCCAGAACAGGCCCCAAGATGGGATCTCGTGGATACAGAAGGTTGCTGCTGTGGAATTAGGTTTTTGGCTCCGTCCTTGATCGTTTGGGGGTACATGGGTATATATAGGAGGAAGGAGTATGTTGGTGGAGCAAAGGGGGGCCCACGAGGGTGGAGGGCGCGTCTGGGGGGGGGGGGTAGGCGCGCCCCCTACCTCGTGGCTTCCTCCTTTATTTCTTGACGTAGGGTCCAGGTCTCCTGGATCATGTTCGTTCTTAAAATCACGTTCCCGAAGGTTTCATTCCGTTTGGACTCCGTTTGATATTCCTTTTCTGTGAAACTCTGAAATAGGCAAAAAAACAGCAATTCTAGGATGGGCCTCCGGTTAATAGGTTAGTCCCAAAAATAATATAAAAGTGGATAATAAAGCCCAATGATGTCCAAAACAGTAGATACTATAGCATGGAGCAATCAAAAATTATAGATACGTTGGAGACGTATTAGGCAGCTCCCTCACCTCCTGGCGGGCGACGACCTCGGCATCGTCTGGAAGTTCTCCCTCAAGGGGAAGTTCTCCCTCATTCCTCGGGGATCTCCTTCGAGTCTTCCTCCTCCTCTTCCTCCCCGCAGGACTCGTCAGAAGACACCCCCACCGGCTTTGGAGTTGCGGAGGCCCCGGCGAGCACCAGCGGCACCAGTCTGCGTGCATCAAACGTCGGCCTGGAGGCAACCAATTTCTCCCAGTCCTTGCGACGGAACAAAGGAAGAAAGGCGCTCGGCGGGTACCCCTGGTTGTCCCCAACCAAGTGGCGCAGGACTGCAGTCAGCTCGTCATAAGGCAGACCCGCCGGGCCCAGTCGAACCTTGTCCTCTTCATCTCCAATCTTCCACAAAGGACATGTGCACGCCTGGAGTGGAGCAACGCGTAGCATCAAGAATTCCCTCAGGAGCATGACCCCCGTCACCTTGGCCACTTTCGCATTGCCCGGCTTCAAATCGGCCTTCATCTGCTCCAACACCGACATCGCCCGCTCATCAGTGAGATGTGCACGAGACCACCCCTTGTCAGATTGGGGCGCCTTCGTCGGCAGTTCCAAGCGTGGATGAGCTCACTTGGCATTCATCATGACCCATTTGGCCCTGATGTTGTCGACCCTCTTCCCGGTGTTTGAGATCGAGTTGGACTGGCCGGCCGCGATGACGTGGAGGAAGAAGAAGTGGCGCAGTAGTGCCACGGACGGCATCACGCCCAGGTACGCCTCATAGTAATAGGCGAAGATAGACAGAAGAAGAACAGAATTGGGATGGAGATGCAGCGCCTGCAGCCCAAAGTGGTCAAGTACCTCGAAGAAGAAGTCAGAGAGAGGGGAAAGACGGAGCTTCGGCTTGCCTCTGACAAGACGGAGCCTGAGGGAAGCACCTTCTTCCCTTTCTTGCTCGCCCCCGCCGTCAGCAAGCGCGTATCGGCTAGGCTCTTCTCCATAACTGTGGGCGCGTCAAGGGCTAGCTCGTACCAGGCCGGCGCCGAGGAGGACTTGACCTTGCGCGGCGCCATTGGACGCGGATGTGGAGCGAAGTCGAGTTGCATCTGGAAGTTTCAGTAACAAGGAGCGAGAAAGGGGATCTGGAGCGAGGCGAGGAAGAAGCAATGAAGGCAAGCACTGTCTAAGCTAGCCTTTTTGTCAAGTTGTGCAGTTGTGTAGGCAGCGTGGGGAAGCAGAGACGCCCACGTCCAATCAACCGCCATGCGTCAGCCGAGGCCGCAGGCTTTTGGGTCCCGCGGCGCTCCACGCTTGAACCTTTGTCTTCGCCTCGAAGCCAAGCCCGAGCGCGCCTTGGGCCCGGGGGCTACTATCGGCATTCTGGGAATGGGGGTCCCCAGACTATCCTGCCTGGGGCCCATGACATGGCTGGGCTGGCAGGTTCGTACGACCCATCTTCATTGACAAGACATTCAAGACCCTCGCGAGGGGCCAAGCCTCATGGGGCAGACGACGCAAGACCTCGTCAAGTGCGGCCTCGCCAGGCAGGCTCACGAGGGGCGGAGAGATCAAGGCAAGGCAAAACTCGCAAGGCCCTCGTGACGTGAGCCATGACGATCGAGACCAGGAGGGCACAAGGCGGGCACCAGCGCATGCAGCGTCCTTGTTTCCTCTTTAGTGCTAAGGGGGCAAGCGCAGGCGTGGAGTACCGAGGCATCAAGCAAAGGTTTCCATATTGGTGCAACGAGACCAGGACCAGAAGGATGACAAGACGGAGGTCACCATGGAGCCCAAGACGGCGTCATCACCAGAGCCTTTTGCAGGCAAAGACCACCTTTTGTCAGGATAGCTTGTACTAGCTGTCCCCTTTCGAATTGGCCATTGTTGGATCCCTTCCCACTCAATATTTGGGGAGAGGACCAGGGCCTATATAAGTAGAACTAGCCACCACCATGGGGGGCATTGGATCGACACCATCACAAGTCGGCAGCTGATTCCAATCCTCACACACACAAGCACACCAAACACAAGAACACCTCGACCTCAGGAGGCTGTTCTTACCCTTGTACTGTTCATCATTAGCCCAATAGGCATCCACCACCACCACACTAGAGTAGGGTATTACACCACAACGGTGGCCTGAACCAGTATAAATCTCGTGTCTTTCTGTGTTGAGAGTTCGTTGTGTTCGTCTGCAAGATCTTAGAGAGCTAGGGCATGGATCAATAGGGAGAAAACCTTCATGTGCACCCCAATTTTGAACCTCAAGGGCCTGCTCGAACCCCAGATCTGACATAAATGGCTTCTTCCCCTGGCCGGTCTTGGAGCCACTGAATCCGGCGTTGACCGTCGTGTCATCGGTATTGTCACTGTTGCTTCGACGCTTGTGTCTGTTGCGTCGGGGCTTGCCGTTGCTATTTCTGGCTTCGGAGGTGCCAGGTTCACTTGGATTATTGTTGCTACGTGCTAGCCAGCTATCTTCGCATGCACAAAAGCGGGTCATAAGTGCCGTGAGGGTTGCCATGGACTTTGATTTTTCTTGGCCGAGGTTTCGGGCGAGCCATTCGTCGCGGATGCCATGCTTAAAGGCCACTAGGGCTTCTGCATCCGGACAGTCGATGATCTGATTCTTTTTAGTTAGGAACCTAGTCCAGAATTTCCTGGCTGACTCTTCAGGCTGTTGAACTATGTGACTTAAGTCATCGGCATCCAGAGGTCGGACGCATGTACCTTGGAAGTTGTCGCGGAAGGCATCTTCCAAGTCCTCCCAGCTGCCAATGGAGTTTTCTAGCAGGCTATTTAACCAGTGCCGAGATGGTCCCTTGAGTTTTAAAGGGAGGTATTTGATGGCATGAAGATCATCGCCGCGGGCCGTATGAATATGGAGAAGAAAGTCTTCAATCCATACCGCGGGATCTGTTGTTGCATCGTATGATTCGATATTCATAGGTTTAAACCCTTCTGAGAATTCATGCTCCATTACTTCATCAGTGAAGCAGAGGGGGTGTGCGGCGCCTCTATATCGGGCCAAGTCGCGACATAGCTCGGATGGAGTCCGTCTGCGGTTTTCGGCCCGGACGTGGTTATGCTTGTCACGTCCGGCTGGATAGCCGTCGTCGCGCGTCGGGGAACGCCCCCGTGATCCGTAGATTGATCTGGTCTGGCCTGCTCTATTTTTCAGGTCATGCCGCAGGTCATATGTATATCCCCGAGCTGTTGTGTCTCTACCTTTAGGGCGAGGTAGTATGGGCTGGTGTTCGGCTTGAGTTGTCGTTTTGTCCCAGCCACATGGTAGTCGGTTAGCCGTGTTACGAGCTGATGCTACGGGCTCAAGTGCCTCGTCGTCGAACTAAGGTAGCAGTTTACGCTTCGGGTAAATTTTGGTTGGGCGCTCGAGGCCGTATTCCTCGGCTAACAGGACATTAGTCCACCTATTGCTGAGTAGGTCTTGATCAGCTTGAAGCTGTTGTTGCTTCTTTTTCAGGCTCCTTGAAGTGGCAATTAGCTGACGCTTAAAGCGCTCTTGCTCGAGCAGTTCCTCAGACATGATAAAGTCTTTGTTGCCGAGGCTTACCTCATCCTCGGAGAGTGGAAACTAATTACTATCCTCCGAGTCTTCGTTTATGGCCTATTCATCAGGGCTAACTTGACCATCTTCCCGATTGTCCTGTTCGGGGGTTGGCTCGACAGGGTCTTCTTGGTCTTCGATGTCATCTGGAGTATTGTTGTCTCTCGTGACGGTATCGCTGTCTTTTCCACGGTGTGATTTAGAGCGGCGCCGCTGACGTCGGCGCTTTGGTTGTATCTCAGGAGGTCTATCCTCGACCGGATCTTTATCGTTATCGCTGTTACCCTCTTTGGGTGTATCCACCATGTACACATCATACGAACAGGTGGTCGTCCAGCGTCCGGTAAACGGCGGGTTTTGGGCCTGCTCTTCTCCGCATCGTCGTCCATACCGTCGATGTCTTCGGAGCCGTAATCGAGCATGTCAGTAAAGTCTTCGACAGTAGCTATGAAGTGGGTGGTGGGTGGGACGTAAAATTCCCCGCTCTCAGCCCCTAGTCCGGGCTGGGCGTAGTTCGGGCGTTGCTCCTCTGTAATGACGAGGGATCACATCATGTCCAGAGCCTCGCTTAAAGGCGAGGTTTGACCAGGGAGAAGAGAGTCCGTGGAGTACGGCGAGGAGGAGACTCCTTGGCCGAGCTCACACGATGATGACTCCGTGGGTTCGGAGCCAGTGTCCGGAGAAGGGTCCGGCTTCATGATGGTTACCAGCGACACTACTTCCTCCGGCTGTCCCGTACTGGACTTAGTGGCCGCAGATAGTCCGGCGGGCTCAAGAATCCTGTCTTCGGACCTGGCAATGCGCTCCAGATCTAAGGCCAGAGCGGAGGTTGGGGTCGTGAACCCTTGGAAGATCCAGTATCCTCGGATGTCAGCGACATAGTCTAGGTTTCCAAAGCTAGTCTGGTGACCTGGGGCGTAGCTGTCGATCCGCTCCAGATGGCCAAGCGAGTTGCCCGCAGTGCGAAGCCGCCGAATATGAAGATCTGGCCGGGGAGAAAAACCTCCCCTAGGGCAGCATTGTTGTAGATGACTAATGGGGCCATCGAACCTTCTGATGACGACACGGCGGAACTCTCAATGAAAGCACCAATGTCGGTGTCAAAACCGACGGATCTTGGGTAGGGGGTCCCGAACTGTGCGTCTAAAGTTGATGGTAATAGGAGACAGGGGACACGATGTTTAAAATGTGGAATCCGGGGACTTTTACCGCAAAGCCACCCGATAAACACAAGTAACATTGGTGGGAAATACTCAAATGGCTAGTCTCAATAGGAAAGTGACGCAAAATGGGCTATGGGGTTATGAATGCAATGGCAAGGGATAATGTACGAGAGTGTCATCGAGGTTACCGCCCTTGCGTATGGTTGATGGTGTCAAAATGGTGAAGTAGTGGTCGTTGTCCATGACAAGTCCGTGGTGAAGATGAGCGCGGTGATGTCAGTGTTGAACTGTCCCTAAGTAGCCAAAACACGTTAGGAAACGGAAACCGCAACTCAAATTCTCAATGAGCAAATTGTCAAAAATTTCGGAGAGGGTAGCGTGTAAGTGATGGTGGTTGAGGAAAGCAGTGGTGCCTATGTGGGAATTCAGTGAGGGGGTACTGGAGTGGTGGTGTGGAAGAAGTAGTGGTGGCTAAAAATTTTTGAGGGCAAATTTCAGATTCGTCAGGTTTGGTCAGACATCCGGTATGGGACAGGCGACTGGTGGTAGTCGGACGTCTGGTAACTGCCAGATGTTTGGTGCCTTGGCGATTTCGGGCTGCGGGATGAACTAGGGTTCGTGGGGACAGAAAAAAAGTTGTTAGAATTGGACGAATTTGTGGATGGAATTGAGATAAAACATGGGGGAAAGCTAGATGTACTCGTGGCAAAGCAAATCCATGGATCAAATCCAACAAAACTTCGTCATACCAACAAATCACAAAAAATTGGGGCTATTTTTGGTGAAGATTTTCAGAATTGGGACAAAATCAACAAAATTAGGCTAGAAAAAGAGGGGTGGGGACTCCAAATTCATGATCAACTTTGGCTCATGATACCAATATGATGTAGGGTGGAACCCTAGGGGCCGATCTTTAACGTTTAGGAGGGCGATTACCGAAGAACATGACGAACACACGAAAAACACAAGGGGGAAAACTAGTGGAGACACTCAAATTGACTTGATCAAATCACACATGTGCTAGACCCAAGAACACAAGAGGTCACAAAGATCCAAATACAACAAATGAAGGATACAATGTAACACCCACAATGCGGCTATATCTCCCACGTGTCGGGGCACGACTTAGTGTAATAGCCGCATGGTAGGCTTGTCGCAAGAGGGGTAATCTTCACACATCCCATGTACTGAATAAGGAAGGGATAAAGAGTTGGCTTACAACCGCCACTTCATACAAATACAAGTTAAACATACATCGTCAGAGTACAATCAAGGTCCGACTACAGAACCAAAATAAAAGAAGACAACCCCAAATGATAGATCCCCGATCGTCCCAACTGGGCTCCACTACTGATCACCGGAAAAGAAACAAAACAACGATCAAGATCTTCATTGAGCTCCCACTTGAGCTAGGTTGCGTCACCTGCACTGGTATCATCGGCACCTGCAACTGTTTGGAAGTATCTGTGAGCAACGAGGACTCAGCAATCTCACACCCGCGAGATCAAGACTATTTAAGCTTAAGGGTAGGAAAGGGTTGTGAGGTGGAGCTGCAGCAATGTAACACCCCGGTGTAATGATGCTACAGTAACCCCTGGGGTTAAGTTAATCTTTTTGCTAAACATGTGCCTGCTCATTATTGTCTGATGTTCTTTCAAATTCCAGTTGAATACAAAATGCTGTGACATGAAAACTAAAATGTTCATCATGTGGATAATATTCTTCTGGTAATATTGGTGGTGAACCAACATTTTTGCAAAGGGTTTAAGTGGCCTAAGCTACTTAAAACAGTGGCCTAAGCAATAAATTAAATGCCCTTTTTAATTTATAAAATTGGCAACTATTCCAAAATCCTCCCAACCTTTTGTGGCAGTGCACAATAATTCTAGGAATTTGTTTTGGCCCGTGGCATAATTTTGCAAGGTCATTTTTGGCTAAAAGGAAAATGCAAAAGCTGCTGAAAATAAAAAGGGAAAAAGAAAAACAAAAAGGAAAGCAGAGGGGAGAGAGAGAAAGCCCCTGGCCTCCCCTTGGGCTTCTGTGACGCCCCCGATTCAATCGTACAATAATCATACACGCAAACGTGTACGATCAAGATCAGGGACTCACGGGAAGATATCACAACACAACTCTACAAATAAAATAAGTCATACAAGCATCATATTACAAGCCAGGGGCCTCGAAGGCTCGAATACAAGAGCTCGATCATAGACGAGTCAGCGGAAGCAACAATATCTGAGTACAGACATAGATAAACAAGTTGCCATAAGATGTCTAGCACAAACTGGGATACAAATCGAAAGAGGCGCAGGCCTCCTGCCTGTGACCCTCCTAAACTACTCCTGGTCGTCGTCAGTGGGCTGCACGTAGTAGTAGGCACCTCCCGAGTAGTACTAGTCGTCATCGACTGTGGCGTCTGGCTCCTGGGCTCCAACGTCTGGTCGCAGCAATCGGGTATAGAGAGGAGGAAAAGAGGGAGCAAAGCAACCGTGAGTACTCATCCAAAGTACTCGCAAGCAAGGAGCTACACTACATATGTATGCATTGGTATCAAATGGAATAACGGTATCATATGTGGACTGAACTGCAGAATGCCGGAATAAGAGGGGGATAGCTAGCCCTATCGAAGACTACGCTTCTGGTAACCTCCATCTTGCAGCAGGAGAAGAGAGTA
This sequence comes from Triticum urartu, assembly GCF_003073215.2. NCBI lineage: Eukaryota > Viridiplantae > Streptophyta > Magnoliopsida > Poales > Poaceae > Triticum > Triticum urartu. The sequence continues at coordinate 226,636,947 of NC_053024.1, read as the reverse complement.
GATGGTAAGTTCACCAAGTAGCATTGCATAGCATAATCCTAACCGATGATCCTCCCCTCGTAGCCTTGTGAGAGAGCGATCACCGGTTGTATCTGGCACTTGGAAGGGTGTGTTTTATTAAGCATCCGGTTCTAGTTGTCATAAGTTCAAGGTACAACTCCGGGTCGTCCTTTTACCGAGGGACACGGCTATTCGAATAGATCAACTTCCCTGCAGGGGTGCACCACATTTCCCAACACGCTCGATCCTCTTTGTCTGGACACACTTTTCTGGGTCATGCCCGGCCTCGGAAGATCAACACGTCGCAACCCTACCTAGGCACAATAGAGAGGTCAGCACGCCGGTATAAATCCTATGGTGCAGGGGTCTGGGCCCATCGCCCTTTGCACACCTGCACATTGCGAACGCGGCCGGAGAGCAGACCTAGCAACCTCCATTTCAAAGGAAGTTGCATTACGCGATCCAACCCGGCGCGCGCCGCTCAGTCGCTGACGTCACGAAGGCTTCGGCTGATACCACGACGTCGAGTGCCCATAACTGTCCCCACGTAGATGGTTAGTGCGTATAGGCCAGTGGCCAGACTCAGATCAAATACCAAGATCTCGTTAAATGGGTTATCTTGAAATAACCGCGAACACCGACCAGGGCCAGGCCCACCTCTCTCCTAGGTGGTCTCAACCTCCCCTGTCGCTCTGCCACAAAGTAATAGTCGGGGGCCATCGGGAACCCAGGCCCACCTCTACCGGGATGGAGCCACCTGCCCCTTCAACCCCCAACTCCGAACAGTATCATAAGTAATGTACAGAATAAAGTATATAGCATATGCCCGTGATCACCTCCCGAAGTGATCACGGCCCAGTAGTATAGCATGGCAGACGGACAAGAATGTAGGGCCACTGATGATAAACTAGCATCGTATACTAAGCATTAGGATTGCAGGTAAAGGTAACAACAGTAGTAGCAAGGACAGGCTATGCATCAGGATAGGATTAACGGAAAGCAGTAACATGCCACACTACTCTAATGCAAGCAGTAGAGAGAAGAGTAGGCGATATCTGGTGATCAAGGGGGGCTTGCCTGGTTGCTCTGGCAAGAAGGACAGGTCTTCAACACCGTAGTCGTTCTGGGTAGCAGCGGCGTCGGTCTCGGTGTCTAGCGAGAGAAGAGGCGGAAGAAAAAAATAAATACAATGCAAACAAATGCATGACGATGCATGACATGACAAAGCGTGATGCTAGGTGTGCCCAATCGCGGTAGTAGGTGATACCGACGAAGGGGGAGATCATCCGGGAAAGTATCCCCGGTGTTCTGCGTTTTTGGACAAAGGAACCGGAGGGGGAAAGTTGCGAGTTTGATATGCTAGGGGCGTGTGGTGGACGAACGGGCTGCGTATCCGGACTCGTCTCGTCGTTCTGAGCAACTTTCATGTAGAAAGTATTTTCATCTGAGCTACGGTTTAATCCATATTGATTTTAAAAGATTTAAATCATTTTTAGCATTTATCTAATTATTTTAATTCGAAATTTGGATTTATGACATCAGCATGATGTCATGCTGACGTCAGCAGTCAACAGGTGTTGACTGGGTCAATTTGACGGTGGGTCCCGCATGTCATAGACTCACAGTAATTAAACAGGGCTAATTAGCTTTAACTAAATGATTAGGTTAATCTAATCTGATTTAATTAATTAATTAATTAACATTTTAATTATTATATTTGTTATTTATTTTTCTTTTCTTTTTTTCTTAAAAACGTTCTGGTCGTGGGGCCCCCCTGTTATAGGCACAGGGGGCCTTAACGGGTTTTCGGCGCTGGGGCGACGGTTGTCGCCCAAACGGGCGCGGTTGCGGGCGCCGGGTCGCCGGGACACGGGCGCGCTGTCTTGCCGGCAGCCATGGCGGGGCACGACGCCGGCCATGGAAGGGAACGGGCCGCGGCGGATGCGGCGGTAGGGGTGATAGCTGGGGCGGCCGGAGGCGGGATGGAGAGGGCTGGCGAGAGCGACGACAGTGGGCGTGAGGTGAGCGCGGCCATGGCGCCGGCGGCCTGGGAGGCAAGGGGGGAAACGAGGTCAGGCCGGTGCGGCGACGACTGAAGAAAACCCTGGCAGCGGCAGGCGGAGAGGGGGCACCGTAGAGCAGCGGAAGCGGCAGCAGCGTACCCGCGTGCGTGGGGGGAGGCTCGACCTGGAGCGCAGGCGAAAGACCAGGGACGCGGGCGCCGGCAGGGGCTGCACGGGCAGGGCGGTGCCAGTAGCCACAGCGCGGGCGAGGCCATCGGCCGGGCGCGGTCGGCAACAGAGTCGAGCAAGGAGGGGGGTGGCGTGGTCGTGCGGCTGCAGGTGCGGCGAGCGGAGCGGCTATGGCAGGGCTTCGCCCGAGGGAGGGGGGAGGAGGCGAGGCTCACATCGAGGAGCCGGGAAGGGGCAGCGTGTGTCAAGGAGGATGACAGGGACGACGGTGGAGAGGAGAAGCAGGCCGGAGGGGAAGTCCGGCGCGGCGGCGTGGGCTCCTGGCGGCGACGGACGAAGGCGAGGCGGCGACGGGGTTGGCGCCGTCGACGGCGCATGGCGACAGAGGCGAAGGGATCGGGCGAGGAGCTCCTCTCCTGTGTGCATGTCTGTGTGTGTTGTGTGGTGGCGGCGGGTGAGCGAGAAAGGTGGGGATCATGCGGGGAGTGGAGTGATGGGCTAGGGTTCGGTGGTGGGGAGGCCATATAGGCCAGGGCGACTGGGCCGGCCAGCTGGGCCGGCTTTGGCCAGCTGGGCCATTCGGTCCAGTGGAGGGGCCTTTTCAATACTTTTATTTATTTTTGTTTTACTTTTCTTTTCTCTTTTTATTTATTTTGTTTCTTCACTTTTTATTTATCTTTCTTTTATTGTTTTATATTTTATTTTAGTTTTGTAAAATAAAAAAATGAACCCGAAATTTGTGTTACCACTAAACGCACTGCCACAAAAAGTTCGACCCCTAATAAAATAGTTTAACATTTTATAAATTATAAAACGCATTTATTTAATTGTTTATGCTAATGTTTAAATTATTTTAGTGCATTTAAATACTTCATAAAAGTGTGGTTTCTCCGTCATTATTACCTATGCACTATCTGGTTCACTCCGAACATTTTAGTTTTAATATTCGAAAAAAAATTATTGTTTGCTGGATTTGAATTTGAATTGGTTTCGAACTAACACGAGATTAGCGACAGTAATCGAAGTGACGTGGCATATCTAGCAGAGGTTTACTGTAGCTTGATTATCCAGACGTCATAGCTTCGGCCCATCCCAGTAGGCCAGCCCAACTCCCCACCACCACCACCATAGTCGCCTACCCTGTTCCTGCGACCGCATCGCTACAGGGGCTCATGGCCACCCGACCACCTCGCCGTCGACGATGTGGGGGAGGATAAGGTCGCCCCGACGCCTCGGGCTCCCTCCCCACTCGCCCACTTGCTCTCTCTGCCTCTCCCTCTCCCCACCAGTGCCCCCTCTCGCTTCCTCTCCCTCGGTTCCCCATCCACGCCCGAGCGCGGTCACCACCGTCCTCCATTGTTGCCACGGCCACCGGCCACCCCGCGTCTCGCCGGCACGTCCACGAGACGCGCAGTCCTCGCCTACACCCTCTGCACCAACCGGACTGAGAAGGGAGCCACCACCGCGAGCCCGATGACCCCTTCTTCCTCCTGCGGCCATCTTCGTCTCCGAAGCCGATTCGCCGCCGTTGGTCATCCCCGAGCACACTGCCACCTCCCTACGGCTCCCGGTAAGCCATCGCGTCTTTCCCCTCTCTTTCCTGAACCTTTCTGCCGCCGTAGCCCCTCCTCCACGTCGAACCCGAACGCGGCTCCGCGCGAGCTCGTCAAAGGCATAGCCACGGCGACCATAGGGTCCTGTGCGTGCGACCATCGCGCTCACCGCACTATGTAGGCCTCGTCTAGCTGCTTGGGTTGCCCGCAAGCGCACCCCAGCCCCGTTCCCGACGACGGCCAAATTCCGGTGTCCGCCTCGCCGCCCGCCGTCGACGTCCCCGACCTCCACAGCCTCTGCCACCACCCCAGATCGCCTCGCCGTCGTCTTCTCATTCGAACGAGCCCGACCACGCTAAAAACGGTGTCCCGTAGCACCGTTTCCGTCGAGCAACCGTACGCGCCGCCGCCTCTGCTCATCGCCGGCGACGATTCCGGCCAAGTCCGGCCGCGCTACCGCCAGCACTCGACGTGCGACACTGTCCGCGTTCGAACGCACCTGGCTGGGTGTGAAACGGAGCCCTGTGCTCGTTTTCTGGCCGTCTCCGGCAAAGGGCCGCCACGGGAGAGGCTCGCCGGAGCTATCTCCGGCGCTGACCCGACATGGCTTGGTGGGCCCCGCCCCTGATGGCCCAGTTGACTGGGTTGACCCAGTCAACTTCTGACTGGGCCGCCCAATGGCACTAACATGCGGGCCCCACAACGAATTAAACTAATTAAATTGTTTTAATAATTAAAACTAAGTAGTTTAGCTAACTAGTCTATGACAGGTGGGGTCCAGTAGCTAATTAACCTAGGTTTGTTAGTTTAATGCACTGTTAGACTAACAGAGGCTGACATGTGGGTCCTACTGGACCCACATGTCAGGTTTGACCTGGTCAACCGTCTGTTGACCTGCTGATGTCACTGTGACATCATGCTGACGTCATATATCATTTTCTGTAAATAAAATAAATCCAGAAAATAAGAAAATCTTTAGAAATTCAAAGAAATTAAACTGTAGCTCGGATGAAAATGTTTTCTATATGAAAGTTGCTCAGAAAAATCCAACGAATCCAATTGTGCGGTCCTTTCACCTATCACATGCCCCTAGCATGCTGAACATGGAACCGTCCCCTCCCTTTCATCTGTCCGGAATCCGCCTAACACCGGGAATTCATCCTCGGATGTTTATTCCCTCCGTCTGCAACGTGTAATACTATGTTAGGGCAACCCTAGCTCTGCCCGTCGTCATGTTATGCCTTTTGATGCATTGTTTGCTCTATATTTATTGTTTCTTCCCCCTCTTCTCTCCGGTAGACCCCGAGACCGATGATGCCGCTGTGATCGACTACGTCACCGACGACCCCTCCTTCTTGTCTGAGCAACCAGGCAAGCAAACCCCCCTTGAGCATTCTGATATCGCCTATTTCTTTCCCTCTCATGCTTGCATTAGAACTGCTACTGCTTTCAGTATGATCCTACTCTGATGCATAACATGTTGTTGTTACCTGCTTTCATACCTTACCTGCTTATCCTAAACTTCTTAGTATAGGTTGGTTAGAGATCCATCAGTGACCCCACCTTGTCCCAGTTGCCTCGCTTTATGTTCAATGACTCAATCAACGTGATCGACGTCCAGGCCCCGACACCGCACATCACCCCCCTAGTTGTACGACTCTGCAGAGTTACCATCAGGTGCCGAGGGTGGAACCTCTTACATCACTCCTGATGAGATCTCTGTAGTATAGCTATACGGTCGAGGTCATCGAGGGTGATTTCCTCCTTAACCACTTCCGACACGGCTCTGTCGTGCAACCCCTCAAGTGTGAACCTCGAGGGTGGATCCTCTTACGTTCACCTTGATGGCTACATCGAGTGAAATTCACCAGGGGTGATTCCTCGGGTTTTCCCCCTTGGTGTTAGACACACAGTTACTATGGTTACTATGACTTTGCACTGGGCCATGTTGCTAAAGGCGGGTCGGCCCTAAGGGGTACCCGTGCGAGCTTAATAGCGAGTGATGTGGAGTCGGGTTGACCTGGAAGGTGCCCGCAAGATACTTAGGAGGCGTGGCTGGGCATTCTTAGCCCTTGCCACAAGTACTCGAGACGGGGCGACGGGGTCACATCGATTATGAGTCTCTGCTCGTTACCGCATGCTCCTAATCCACTACGGTTTGGATATTTGATCCGAGGGGCCTCTGGCCTGATAGCACTAAGCATCACGTGGGCATAGTATGGGCGTTCTGCGTCGTATACATCAGCCGAAGCTTAATACACGTCAGCGACTGAGCGGTGCGCACCGGGTTGGACTGGTAAGCACCTGCCTTTTTGAAGGAGGTAGCTAGGTCTGCTCACCGGCCGTGTACGCTACGTGCAGGAGTTCCCGGGGAGATGGCCCATGACCCCTGGGGCATAGGCTTAGTCCGGCGTGCTGACCTCTCTATTAAGCCTAGGTCGGGTTGTGGCGTATTGTTTGGCAGAGGTCGGGCATGACCCAGGAAAGTGTGTCCGGCCGGAGTTAATCGAGCGTGGTGGGTAAGTTGGTGCACCCCTGCAGGGAAGAAAACATCTATCGATAGCCAGTCCTACGATAGCGGACACTTGGAGTTGTATCCCGATCAATACAACTAGAACTGGATACTGGTGATGAGGAATTGTTTGTGATGAGAAATGGATAGTATGGCTCGGGGATTGCTTTCTCGCAGGGAGTCGAGAAAGGATCTCTGGCCGAGGTTGATAACACTACCTACTTTACATTATGTTGATTTGTACTCTTCTATATGCTGCAAGATGGTTGAAGATGCTTGAAGATGCTAATCTTTGATAGGCTAGGCTTTCCCCTTCCCTTCTAGCATTCTGCGGTTTAGTCCACAGATACAACCCATTCCTTTGATATAGATGCATACTTAGTTTAGATCTGATGTAAGTCTTGCGAGTACTTTGGATGAGTACTCATGGTTGCTTTGCTACTTCTTTTTCCCCCATACCCGATTGTTGTGACCAAATGACGGATCCCAGGAGCCAGACGATGCCACTGATGACTACTACTACCCGGAGGATGCCTACTACTACGTGAAGACCGCAGACAACTAGGAGTAGTTAGGAGGCTCCCAAGCAGGAGGCCTTGCCTTTTCGATCAATGTTGCTTTTGTGCTAGCCTTCTTAAGGCAAAACTTGTCTAACTTATGTCTGTACTCAGATATTATTGCTTCTGCTGACTCTTGTGTATTCGAGCTTATGTATTCGTGTCCTCGAGGCCCCTGGCTTGTAATATAAAGCTTGTATCATTTTAATTTGTGTCTAGAGTTGTGTTGTGATATCTTCCCGTGAGTCCTTGATCTTGATTGTACACATTTGCATGTATGATTAGTGTATGATTGAATCGAGGGCATCACAAGTTGGTATCAGAGCCGACTGCCTGTAGGTAGCCCCCTTTCCAACTCCTTGGCCGAAGTTGAGTCTAGTCACTGAAAAACTTTTACTAACATTGGATGTGTGTCTTACAGGCCCACGTGGCCATATGGGTGGTATTAGGATATTTTATTCCTCGGCTATACTCTGGGACTCTGATCTCTCTTCTATTCAGGTTAAAATGGTTTTACTAACTCTAACATTAGGATCTTGTGACCACATTCACCCCAAAGCTGGATAAGCCATAGTTTTTCCTTAGAATAGTATTCTGGATAGTATACACACTGTCGTGGTGACAACGAAGTGGTATCCATCGTACCTCTTTCATTATGCATGTTTCATCATGAATGATCCTTTGTTGTTGCAAATGCTCAATGCTGAACTACCCCCTATTACTTGTTATCAGGATGGTTAGACCCGCTGGTCGTGGCCGTGGTGCTAACGATCCACCACCGCCTGAATTCTTTGCTGGAATGATGCAACAATTTGAGCCGAACCACCAGTTCATGGAAGGAATGATGGCTCAGTTTCCTCATCCGAACATGAATCAACAGCCAACCCCAGTAACTCTGCAGGACTTCATGCATCTCAACCCAACTATTTACCGCAGCTCAACTCAACCCCTTGATGCTGATGACTGGCTCCGCGACATCACGTATGAAATGGAGTCTGCTAGTGTGGCCCTTGCTAGCTATGTCACCTTTGCATCGTTCTTTCTGAAGGTTCTCGCTTCTCAATGGTGGGACAGCCATAGGCGTACCCTGCCTACTGGAACGGTCATCACTTGGCCAGATTTCCAAGCTGCCTTCCGTGCCCGCTTCATTCCTCAGGGAATCATGGACAGGAAAAAGCGTGATTTCCGCAACCTCACCCAAGGCAACAATACTGTAGATGCTTATCAGCGGGAATTTCTGGACTTGTCTTGTTATGCTGAAGAAGACATTGCAACTGATGCTCATAGGCAAGAAAAGCTCCGTGATGGACTTCACCCTGATATTAAGCTGGCACTGCTCGCTCATGACTTTGCCGACTTCGCCACCTTGGTGAACAAGGCTATTCAGGTTGAGACTGGTCTTCAGGAACACTACGGATCCCTTAGGCGCAGCCGTGACGCAGGCTCATCTTCGGGCCCGTCAGCGCAGAAGCGTCGGATATGGATTCCCCACAACTTGTATCGTCCAGCTGCACCTGCACCAAGACAGACCTATGCCGCACCTCGTTTGCCTCCTCCGCCAACGAGGCAGCCTCTGCGGACTGCACCACCCCAAGCGCCTGCTACCAATCCCAATGATGGTCTATGCTTCAGATGTGGCCGTCCAGGTCACCTTCATAGAGTGCAATCAGAAAAGGAACCAGCTGGCTTTGCCCTCAACTGACCGTAACAACCAGCTCCACAACAAAAATGCTAGACCTTATGGTCGTGGTCAGGCTAATCATGTTGATCTGAATGAAGCTCAAGACCAGCCTGCTACTGTGATGGGTACTCTTCTCGCAAATTCAGTACCGGCTTCTGTTTTATTTGATTTAGGAGCATTGCATTCATTCATGTTAGAAAATTTTGCATATGCACACGACATTTGATGCGAGCCCATGAACACTCCGATAGTGGTACGCACCCCTGTGGGCCGATGTCAAACTACCATGATTGGTCGCGACGTTCCCGTTGAGATTGAAGGGTTAGAATTTCTTGCTTACCCCATTATTCTGGAGTCTTCCAATATTGACCTCATTCTGGGAATGGAATGGTTAAAAGCACACACCGCCTCCATCGTTTGTGCCACCAAAGTCGTTCATCTCCTACATCCTTCCGAGGAGATAGTAAGCTACCATGCTCAACTTGTTCAAAACGCTGAAGCACGACTTTATGTCTTGAATGCGTTGAACGTAGCACCTCTTGAGGGAATTGAAAAGATTCCAGTTGTTCGCGACTTCCTAGATGTCTTTCCAGAAGAACTTCCAGGAATACCTCCTGCCCAGGCTGTCGAGTTCATCATCGACTTGAAACCAGGCACCATTCCTATTGCCAAACGACCCTACAAGATGCCACCTCACGAACTCCTTGAACTTAAGGAGGAAATCGACAAATCTCTTCGGAGTGGTTTCATTCGTCCAAGTTCCTCAGCTTGGGGAGCACCTTCCCTCTTTGTGAAGAAGAAGGATGGAACGAATCGTTTGGTTCAAGACTATCGTTGTAACGCCCCGAGACTGTTGTGCCAGGTGCCCTCCAGTTATTCGTTGTTGTTGCCTTGTCATTGCTGGCGTGTCATGCATTGCATATCATGTCATCATGTGCATTTCATTTGCATACGTGTTCGTCTCATGCATCCGAGCATTTTCCCCGTTGTCCGTTTTGCATTCCGGCGCTCCGTTCTCCTCCGGTGGTCATTTTTACCTTCCTTTCATGTGTGGGGGTTAAACATTTCCGGATTGGACCGAGACTTGTCATGCGGCCTTGGTTTACTACCGGTAGACCGCCTATCAAGTTTCGTACCATTTGGACTTCGTTTGATACTCCAACGGTTAACCGAGGGACCGAAAAGGCCTCGTGTGTGTTGCAGCCCAACACCCTTCCAAAGTGGCCCAAAAACCCACCTAAACCCCCTCCATCATCTCAGTCGTTCGATCACAATCGCGTGGCCGAAAACCGCACCTCATTTGGACTCTCCTAACTCCCTCTACCTCTATAAATAGATCCCTCCATTTCATTTTTGGGTCTTTTCCCCCGAAACCCTAGATCTCTCCTCACCGCGCCGCCTGACGAAGATCAGCTGGCCGGACATGTCCGCCCCGCTCCGCCCGGCCAACCACCACCCGCCACATGTCACGCCGCTGCTCCTCCGCCGCCGTGGCCCACGAGGCCCACGGCCGGCCGGCTCGCGCGCGCGCCTGGCCCGAGCCGCGCCCCGCCTGCCGTCCGACCCCGCCGCCACGACGCCCCTCCCCGGCCAAGCTCCGTCGCCAAGTCCGCGCCCACCGGCCGCCGCCTTCGTCGCTGGCGCGCCACCGCGACCCCGCCGTCCTCGGCCAGCGCCGCCCTCCGGCGCTCGTGCTGCACCGCCCCGCCGCCCGGTGCTCGCCGCCCCGCCGTCTCCTCTCGCCGGCGTTGCCCGGATCCGGCCCGATCTGCTCGCCGGCGACCGGATCCGCCCTCCCCTGCCTCCGTCCGACCACTTCCCCGACGAGCTCCCATCGATTCCAGTCAGATCCGTCGCCACCTCGTAAACCGTGCCGGGTCAACCCTAGACTCGAGGGTGAGATTTTGTCCAAGTCCCCGAAATTCCCAGTTTCACATGCCCATCTTCATCGCATCGTAACTTTGCATCCATAGCTCCGATTCATGCATATAGCATATCAAAATGTTCACCTCAGAGAGTACATCATTTCATCTCATTGCATCATTTTCAGTTGAGTTCATCTTGAGGCCCGAAATGCTGTTAGAAGAGTGCTACTTGAGTTAATTATCAGATCTGCTGCTCCATTTAGATATTTGTCATTTTTGCCATGATTATTGTGTGCATGATATGCCCATGAGCTCTACATATGTTTTGTTAAGGGCTTTGCCATCTTTCCAGATGTGCAATCCATGTATTTTTGTGATGTGTGTGGTGACTAGCACGAGCTTGCAAAGTGGTGCACTTGTTAATGCTGATTTCAGGGACTTAGCATTTCCACTAAGTCCTTGGTCTGTTTATCTCATTATGCCATATGTTCATGATGTTTCGTAGTGATCCGTGCCTCTTTTGAGAATTATCAGTAAGGACGTTGTGTTAATCTTGTAGTGCTCTATCCATCCATGTCTTTGTTTGCAATTATGGAGCACCTTAGCTTGAGTCAATTGAGCTCTACTTTTGCTATTTTGTGAATCTGGGCAGATTGTATACTTGTTAGCGATTTTGCCGAGGATGTTGTAGTTGATCCGTGCATGCTATGTTGTTGTTCTTGCCATGTCTAGCTTGTATAATGTGTATTATTGATGGGTGTATGATTAGCTTGTCATGACTTGCTCTGTAGTGAGTGCATCGAGCTCGTAAACATGCCTACTTGATATCTGTTTCAGCATGCTCCAGTTTTCACTAAGTCTGTGGTCTGATTATGTTTTTGCCATGTTCACATGCTTGCAATTGTATTTTCTGATCCCTTTTGGCTCAAGGTCACTAAGGGACTTTTGTTAAGCTCTTTGAGTAGCTCTATGCCATGCTTTACTTTGCCATGTTCAGGTCCTGTAGCATATAGTTTTCATGCTCCGAAATGTGCTACCTGATCTGAAATTCCAGACAAGTGTTAATTTCACTAAGTCTGAAATCTGTTTACCATATGCATTTTTGCCATGCTTGTTTGAACCTGTTAATATATGAATTGGCCGTAGATCAGTGCTAGACTTTTGTTAAGCATCATGAATGGATTCCTTCCATGTATTTTTTTTCCATGTTTGAGTGCCGTAGCATGTTCATCTTGTTGCATTTAGTTGGCTACTTGCTGTATATCGCAGACCGGTGTCATATTTGAATCGCTTGCCTTTTCCAAACCGTAACTCCGATTCCGGTGATCTTTATATCGTTTTCAAGCGATTTCTTCTCACCTTTCCAGTGGCATGCTTGGATTTCCAAGTTGAGTCCATGTTCAATCATTCCTTGTCAAATCATGCATATGCATCGCATACCGCATCTCGCATATCATACCATGTTCATGTGTTGGTTGTTTACTATGATGCTGTGCTTCTTTCCGGTGTTTGATTCTTCGGGTTGGTTCTGGTAACGTCTCGATTTTGAGGACCCGTTCGTTACGTCCGTTTGTCTTCTTCATGGACTTGTTCTTCTTCCTTGCGGGATTTCAGGCAAGATGATCATACCCTCGAAATCACTTCTATCTTTGCTTGCTAGTTTCTCACTCTTTTGCTATGCCTATGCTGCGATACCGACCACTTGCTTATCATGCCTCCCATATTGTTAAACCAAGCCTCTAACCCACCTTGTCCTAGCAAACCATTGTTTGGCTATGTTACCGCTTTGCTCAGCCCCTCTTATAGCGTTGTTAGTTGCAGGTGAAGATTGAAGCTTGTTCCATGTTGGAACATGGATATTTTGTTGGGATATCACGATATATCTTATTTAATTAATGCATCTATATACTTGGTAAAGGGTGGACGGCTCGGCCTTATGCCTGGTGTTTTGTTCCACTCTTGCCGCCCTAGTTTCTGTCATATCGGTGTTATGTTCCCGGATTTTGCGTTCCTTACGCGGTTGGGTTATAATGGGAACCCATTGACAGTTCGCTTTGAATAAAACTCCTCCAGCAAGGCCCAGCATTGGTTTTACCATTTGCCACCTAGCCTCTTTTTCCCTTGGGTTAGGCCAGCCCAAGGGTCATCTTTATTTTAAACCCCCCCGGGCCAGTGCTTGTCTAAGCGTTGGTCCAAACTAGAGCCCTTTGCAGCGCCACCTCGGGGAAACTCGAGGGCTGGTTTTAGTTGTACGGATTGCTTATCCGGTGTTGCCTTGAGAACAAGATATGCGCAGCTCCTATCGGGATGTCGGCGCATCGGGTGGTCTTGCTGGACTTGTTTTACCATTGTCGAGGATGTCTTCTAGAACTGGGATACCGAGTCTGATCGAAATGTCTCGGGAGGAGGTCTATTCCTTCGTTGACCGTGAGAGCTTGTCATGGGCTAAGTTGGGACACCCCTGCAGGGTTTTGAACTTTCGAAAGCCGTGCCCGCGGTTATGGGCAGATGGGAATTTGTAAATGTCCGGTTGTAGAAAACCTGAAGTTGACCTTAATTAAAATGCATCAACCGCGTGTGTAACCGTGATGGTCTCTTTCCGGCGGAGTCCGGGAAGTGAACACGGTGTTGGAGTTATGCTTGACGTAGGTTGTTCTAGGATCACTTCTGGATCATACTTTTATCGACCGTGCTTTGCCTTCTCTTCTCGCTCTCATTTACGTATGTTAGCCACCATATATGCTAGTCGCTTGCTGCAGCTCCACCTCATACCTTTATCTTACCCATAAGCTTAAATAGTCTTGATCGCGAGGATGCGAGATTGCTGAGTCCCCGTGGCTCATAGATACTTCCAAAACCAGCTTGCAGGTGCCGTTGAACCGTGCAGATGACGCAACCAAGCTCACGGAGGAGCTCGATGAAGATCTTGTCCTTTGGGTTGTTTCATTCTAGTTGATCAGTAGTGGAGCCCAGTTGGGGTCGATCGGGGACCTTTGTCGCATTTGGGGTTCTTCTGTTATTTTGGTTCCGTAGTCGGACCTTGATTGTATTTGGATGATGTAATGCTTTATTCATGTATTTGTGTGAAGTGGCGATTGTAAGACAACTATGTATCTCTTTCCCTTATGTATTACATGGGTTGTGTGAAGATTACCTCACTTGCGACATTGCTTTCAATGCGGTTATGCCTCTAAGTTGTGCTTCGACACGTGGGAGATATAGCCGCATCGAGGGCGTTACAATCGTCCTATCAACCAAGCTACAATTCAGAACAAATATCCCCTTCCTCGGATCAATTATCTGTATGATCAACTTGCTGGTTCATCAATATTCTCTAAACTCGACTTGAGGTTGGGTTACCACCAGATCCGTATTCGTGAAGAGGATATTCCAAAGACCGCATTCGTCACTCGTTATGGTTCTTACGAGTACACCGTCATGTCTTTTGGCTTGACTAATGCTCCAGCCACATTCTCTCGTATGATGAACTACATATTCATGGATTACCTCGACAAGTTTGTTGTAGTCTATATGGATGGTATCCTGGTATATTCGAAGAACAAAGAAGAACATGCTAAACATCTTTGACTTGTTCTAGAGAAGCTTCGAGAACATCAACTTTATGCCAAGTATTCCAAGTGCGAACTCTGGTTACCTGAAGTCACCTACCTTGGTCATGTCATCTCCAAGGACGGTATTGCCGTCAACCCAGAGCATGTTCAGGCTATTCTTTACTGGACCCCTCCGAAGACTGTCAAGCAAGTCAGAAGCTTTCTCGGTCTAGCCAGCTATTGTCGCCGCTTTGTCGAGAACTTCTCCAGGATCACCAAGCGACTGACCAATCTGCTTCACAAAGGCATTAAGTTTGATTGGACAGACAAATGTCAGGAAAGTTTCCAGGCACTCAAAGACAAGCTGACATCTACCCCAGTACTTGCTCCCCCTTATTCTCGCAAGGACTTTGTCATCTATTGTGATGCTTCACGTCAAGGATTAGGTTGTGTCCTAATGCAAGAGCGCAGAGTGATTGCTTATGCCTCTCGTCAAGTGTGTCCTCATGAAGAGAACTACCCAGTTCATGACCTTGAGCTTGCTGCGGTTATCTATGCACTGAAGCTATGGCGATAGTACCTTCTCGGTAATTGTTGCGAGATCTTCACCGATCACCAGAGTCTGAAGTATTTGTTTACTCAGCCAGATCTGAACCTCCGTCAGCAGTGATGGATGGAAGCTATTGCTGACTACAACTGCGGTATATTCAATATCCCTGGTAAGGCTAATGTAATGGCCGATGCCCTGAGTCGTAAGTCTTATTGCAATAACTACATGGTTCATAAAGCTCAGCCTCGCCTTCATGAAGAGATATGCAAGTTGAACCTTCAACTAGTTCCACGGGGTTCTCTGAATAACCTTGTCTTGGAACCAACTCTTCTTAAAACAATTAAGTATGCTCAAGCCAAAGATGCTCATGTTGATCTGATGAAAAAGGATCTTGCCTTAGAGAAATCCAGAGATTTTTCACTTGGTGAAGATGGAACCTTATACTTAAGAGATCGCATTGTGGTACCCCGATTCAAGCTTATGACAGAGAAGGTGATGAAAGAAGCGCATGACACCCCTCTCTCTATTCACCCGGGAAGTACCAAGATGCATCTAGACATCCATCAGAAGTACTAGTGGTCTAACATGAAGCAAGACATTGCTCGATATATTGAAGAATGTGACGTTTGTCATCGCGTCAAAGCAGAACATTAGAAACCGGCTAGACTTCTACAACCGTTTCCGATTCCTGAATGGAAGTGGGATAAGATCCAAATGGACTTCGTCACTGGCCTTCCCAAGTCTCAGAAAGGTAATGATGCTATCTTTGTCGTCATTGACCAATTATGGAAGGTTGCTAACTTTCTGGCAGTCAAGGAGACTATCACTACTAGTCAATTAGCAAACTTGTATATCTCCCGAATTGTGTCACTCCACGGCATCCCGAAGGAGATCAGTTCAGACCGTGGCAGTATATTCACTTCGAAGTTGTGGGATAGTTTCCAAGAGGCAATGGGAACTCATATCCCAAGGCCAATTCGAGCGAGTCAATCAAGTTCTTGAATACATGCTTCGGGATTGTGTTATTTCTTTCGACAAGAAGTGGGAAGAATCTCTCCGTTATGTGGAGTTCTCTTATAACAACAGTTATCAAGCCGGCTTGAAGATGGCACCCTTCTAAGTGCTTTATGGACGTAAGTGCCGAAGCCCTCTGAATTGGTCAGAAACTTGGGAACGGACGCTCATTGGTCTAGACATTATTCAACAAGCTGAAGAGCAGGTTCGCATTGTCCGGGATAATCTTAAGGCGGCCCAGTCCCGCCAGAAGAGCAACTATGACGGGAAACACTGGGTTCAACTTATCAACCTGGTGAACAAGCTTATTTGCGTGTCACTCCTTTGGGAGGCACTCATCGATTTGGAGTCAAGGGCAAGCTAGCTCCTCGCTACATTGGTCCCTTCCGTATTCTCGCCCGTCGTGGACTGGTAGCTTATCAACTGGAGTTGCCACCTCAGTTCTCTCATGTTCATGACGTCTTCCACGTGTCGCAACTTCGTCGATGCTTCAAGGACCCGGAACGTGATGTGGATCCGGAACTGATTGAAGTGCAA